>NC_136487.1:25875482-25892982 GCF_053919585.1 Euprymna scolopes | reverse complement strand
CCGCATTTTTTCACTCGTTTTTAAGTATGTCTTTGTAATTTATGACTATAATAAATAGCGGTTTCATTTAATGCCATAACCAGCAAATTCTAGCTTTCCTACAAATATAATTTGCTGATTACTTTCTGTAGTCTAATGAGAAGAATAGCAAGAATAGTATTCTTTGAAACTCCGCTGAATAAGGACTTTGTAAATTGCTTTTTGGACTATTCAGTCGAACAATAAATTTGATTGCAAATGTCAACTTACAGTTTTAATTTTCTTTCTCTTATAATAAGCTCTACTCTCTATTGTGTATTGAGCTTTTTATTTGGTTGGGATTAAATTATCTATCTATAAATATTGGTTACTGCTTATCTCAGGTAAACAATGCATCCTTTTTCATTTCATTATATATATATATATATATATATATATATATATATATATATATATACATATATATATATATATATATATATATATATATATATATATATATAAATGTAAAGTTGGTTCGTTCTAAACAAATAAAACCCTATTTCTAAGTTACCAATTTATTTGAAATTTTCAGACAACCCATCTTTAGAGTCGAGGTATGTTTTTATGTTATTGAAATTAATTTACCTCGCGATTTATTAAAATTAAAATATTAAATAAAATAAATATATTTTTTTTACTGCGAATCTGTTCTGTTGATAAAACTGAACTTCCGGTTCGATTCATTTCACAGCCACGAATTGACGAAAGATTTCATTTTCTGTTAACTCGATAAGTAAAAAAAAAAAAAAAAAAAACTTACTCATGCAGAGAGTGATCCGTGCTGAAATAATAATGTTATTATTTAAAAAGCCATTCTTAACATGGGGAAGGGAGGGTGTTTTGTACCTATTCTGTACTTTAACCTTACAATTGAATAAAAACATATCATAAAAATTTAAACGTGGAAAACGATTTCAAAAAAATAGCGCGGATCACTCTCTGCATTAGCACACACACACACACACACACACACACACACACACACACAAATAATAATAATCCCATATTTTAAAACTTTAAATTCATTTATGTACTTACCAATTTTTTTAATTTTATTTATGTTAAGGCTTCACTCATGAAACATTACGTTTTAATTGTTTAGTTTATTTTCACGGCATTGTTTACATAAAAAAAGTTTGTTTTAACTTTTTCTAAACTGTTTCATTTTTACGACATGCCTCAACGTATTATAAACACCCTAACCCCCCCATGTTAAAAAAACAAAAAAAAACGCCCTTCCATAAACCTCGAAAGCCGTTCTTAACATGGGGAAGGTAGAGTGTTTATAATATGCTGGGGCGAGTCGTAAAATTAACGAAGTTGCTATCTATTATTTATTGCAAAAATTGCTTGAAATTTATTTATTTGACAAAAAAATTAAATTTTGGTACTCCTTGGGCGCTGAGTTCCATGGCGACCAGTAGAAAAAAATAATAGTCGCTCCCTTAGTCTCCCACCTCACCCCGCGCGTAACATATTTTATTTACTGACGTTGCCGTAATTAAACGATTATCTGTCACATTTACAAACATTTATTTATTTATTTATTTATTTATTTATTTTGAAAAAAGTTTTACTTTTTATGAATATTAAAAGAAAAATGGGTACTCATGCAGAGAGTGATCCATGCTGAAATAATAACGTTATTATTTAAAAAGCCATTCTTAACATGGGGGGGTGTTTTGTACCTATTCTGTACTTTAACCTTGCAATTGATTTAAAAAAAAACACGATTTAAAAAATAGCGCAGATCACTCTCTGCATTAGCACCGAAAAATGTTACTAAACATTTATTAATAATTTCTCACTTTTTACAAACATTTGATTTTAAATTTCTTTTTAAATGACGACTTTTATCGACTTTTTTTTTTAAATATCCCCCTCCCCAATGGTGTTTATTCCGAAATCCGTTGCTAACATGGAGAGGTTGGGGGTGTTTATTCTGAAAGCCGTTCTTAACATTTGTGGAGGTGGATCTAATGTAAAAAAAAATAAATAAATTAAAAAAAAAACTAAATCATTTACTAATAACTTCTCACTTTTACAAATATTTTTTAATTTACATGCGCAGATGAACAAATTGTTGAATAGTGCGAAAACAAAACATTTAGGTCCACCTCCACAATTTTCTTTTTTAAATGACGACTTTTATTGATAAATAAATTTACTTCTCCGCAACTTTTATTGATAAATAAATCTACTTCTCTGCCACGGGCACTGAACCCCTCCTTTTTTTTTTTTTAATAGGATTTTCGGGTGGGTATGCTGACAACAAATATCAGTTAAATTTTGCAAATAGCCCCCCCCCCCAAATGGTGTTTATTCCGGAAGCTGTTCTTAATATGAGGAGGTTGGAGAGGGGGTGATTATAAGGTGAACCTAATCTAAAAAAAAAAAACAAGTTGTTTATGCGCACATAAGCAACTATTTTTTTATTAAGTTTTTTTTTTAATTTTTAATTTAAAAATTAGTAAATTTCAATGAATAGAATAATAAATCATTTATCATTAATATGTGTTTTTGGTTTTGTGTTGAATGAAACTTTTTTTTTTTCATTACAACAATAATGAACCAATTTAAATCTTCCGGCATGCGTTTAAGGGTTACGAAATTATCAATAAATCGTTTAGTTACTAAGCAAACGTCAGTAAATAAAAAAAATGTTACATGCGCATGCATTAGCCTTGACTGGGAGGGGGGGATAAGGGAGCGACCATTAAATAATTATGCTGGTCGCCATGGAACTCAACGCCCAAGGAGTACCTAAAGTGGCACTTATGCACTTATGTTACCGTGCTATTTTTTAAAATAGTATTTTCCTGTTAAATTCAAATTTTACAATATGTTTTTCTTTTATTAATTTGTTAAGTGAAAGTACAGATAACCCGGTCGGTTTCTAATGCGAGGAAAATCTAGCCCCCCCCAAAAAAAAGGGGTACTCTGGATAATAACAAAACATTAAAATTGCCTCAGTCTCGAAAGATTTCTTCTCTACTGAACGAGGAAAAAAACGGTGAAGTGTAGTTCACCTTCTGTTTCTCTCCCCCTCTCTCAATATCTCTCTCTATCCATCTCTCCCTTTCTCTCTCTCAATCTATCTTTCTCTCTATATCACCCTCTCCATCTCTCTTTGAGCCCCTTTCTCTAACTCCCTCTATCTCTCTCCTTTCCTCTGTTTCATCCCTCTCTGTTTCTAACACTCCACCTCTCTCTCTGTTTATCTATCAATCCCTTTATCTCTCTATCTCCTTCTCTTTCTCTATTTTCCTCTCACTGTCTCTTTTCTATTTATATATCTTCCTCTCTATCTGTCCATCTCTAATCCCTCATCCTATTTTAGTCTCCTAAATTAATTACAGTGAATAAGGCATTGTCAAAACATGGATAAATCCTATTTTAGTCACCTAATTTACTGACTGTGAGAATAGAAGTTATTTGGAAATTACTGCTACCTTGAACAGCACCAGAAGTAACTGGTAAAACCTTTCTAATTAAATTGATTTTGGCAGCCATTTGGTAACAAAATGACATAGCCTTAGCCCTTGCTGCATGAGGAATACCTGCGACCTTGCTGCCAAGTAGAAGAATTATTTATTCTACTTTAAAACATTCAACTTTTCAAAAATCTCATCTTCGACATCTCCAAAACATCCAATATGGGGAAAAATATTGCAGAAATGCAAACTTATTGTTTAGGATGAATGCACAATGGTACGCAAAAAATCACTTGAGGCTCTTGGTCGATCCTTGCAAGATTTGCGTGGCAATGTCAGACCATTTGGGAATGCAGTAATATTGCTTGCAGGAGATTTCAGACAAATGTTACCTGTTATTCTTCAATCAACACCAGCAGATGAAATAAATGCTTGCCTCAAATACTCTACTTTTTTGTTCCATGTGAAGACATTAAACTTAACTCAAAATATGAATGTACAGTTGCAGACTGTTCGATCCGCACAAAAACTTTTGCATCACTTGTGGGAAATTGGGTACGGAAAAGTGCCAGCTGATCAGAGATAAGGGCAAAATTCTTTGACTTTTAACTTCTGTAATTGTAATAGTTAGTTTAAAAGGTTTTTGCAGATATTCAAAATATAAGAATTCCATTTGACTGAGTGAATGAGCTATTCTTGCAGGTCAATACAAAGATGCCCATGAACTTAACGCTATAATTAAATGTAAAATTCCAAGTGAGGTAGTCAAATACAAATCCATCGACATTGTTGTGAAAGCAGATATAAGTGGTTAATTATCCAACAGTTATATTTGCCAGGGATGCCACCGCATGTATTGTAACTGAAATTTGGTGTACTAATTATCATGTTGTGAAATATAAACCAATCCAAGCTTTGCAATGGCACATAGCTTGCAGTAAAAAAAAATAACAAACAATATCATAGAAACAGCAATCTTAACAGGACCTTTCACAGATGAATATATCTTCATTCCATGCATTCCTATGATTCCACCGGATACATCATTACACTTTAGCAAATTGCACTTTCCAATTTTATTGTCATTTGCAATAACCATCAACAAAGCACAGGGAACAATCTTTACAATTGTGGGCCTTACAGTTACACACTGACTGTTTTTTCACATGGACAATTTATGTTACATATTCAAGAGTCACCAAACCGGAAAATCTCTATATCAGCTAAGAAAATGGAACAACAAAAACTGTGTACCCATGCAAAATGGAAATTTAAACCTATAAGAAACATGCTTTTTCTCATTTTGGAACTTTTTCCATTGCGCCAATTTCAGCCACAGCAACGCGTGGCAGGGTACAGCTAGTATATATATATATATACATATATATATATATATATATATATATATATATATATATATATATATATATATATATATATATAGTGAAATTAAAAGAGATGCAATGTTTACCGGATATAAGCAAGGGTAAACTTTGATCTAATATAGATACCAAGTATTTATATATAGATATTTCAACCCCAACTAAACAACAAAAGCTCAATACACAAATAATAGATAGTAGAGATTAAATTTGGACTTGTTTTTTTCTAAAGATATATTTTCGCCTTCGGATCACCTTTGAAAGAGCCTTTATGAAAGCTTCAATTTTATTCCTGGGTTCGTTTTTATTGTTTTTGTTTTGTTGTTTTTTTTTTTTGTTTTTTTACATCTACCTTTTTTTAATCGTTTTTTTTTTGTGTGTTTTGTTTTAAGGATATGTACATTTTTGCAATATATTCTTATAATAAATTGCAGTTTCATTTAATTTTTTTCGTAGGGAAAATCTCAAACAAAAATAATTAGAAACAAGGAACATAAATATGGTCAGCATTTTTAAAAAAATACTTATTTCAAACAAATTCATAAATACGTAAGCCTAAGACAAATTATCGATAGGGAAAAGAGTAGATAACGAAAAAATTAAAAAAATTCGGGACATTAAAATACTATCGGTAAAATGTACGCTTTCTTTTTAGAAACTAAGCAAGGCTTATTGTTCTTTTAATGTAGAACTTGGATCCTGACAGTTTTATCTTTTTAGCTAAAACAAAAAAATAGTATTTCATATTACAACGATTTTTAGGTGTTTTTTTTTCCTATTATACATATAATTATTATACATATAATTATTATACATATAATCGAAACTACTTGAACTGTGGAGAAAACATGCATTTCTCTCACATCCCTAAAGAATTAATGATTTAATCAAATGTCTTCTGAATATATATATATATATATATATATATATATATATATATATATATATATATATATATATATATATATAGGGAGAGAGAGAGAGAGAGAGAGAGAGAGAGAGAGAGAGAGAAAGAGAGAGTAAGATGATTGATAATTTATAATTAAAATTAAAAATTAAAAATCTATTTCATAAGGAAGAACAAACAAAATCAATAAATTGTACGATTGTTTCGGAAACGATGTTTTTATTGTGATAGACAGTGAGTCTTGGACAATAATTTAATGATATACTATTTTTTTAAAACAAAATCTCCTCATCAGCAAATATATATATGTGCGTGTGCGTGTGTGTGTGTGTGTGTGTGTGGTGTATAAATATTAAATATACAAACATATATATGCATAAATATATATGTATAAATATATATGTATAAATATATGTATATAAGTATAATATATATATATATATATATATATATATATATAAATACATACATATATAAATAGAAATATGTATATATAAATATAAATGTATATATAAATATATATATATATATATATATATATATATAAATTCGAATTTAAGAAGGCTCGTCCACCGAAAACTCGTTCATGAAAAATCGTCCATTTATGCTAGGTAGAAAAACCATCTCCATTATTATATAAATATCGATTGAAAACAAATTTTATGACTGTTGTTGAAGATATTTTTTAAAAGAGATTACACCTCCATAATATTTTTAAAAAAATATTTTTACTTGTTTATCGTTTTTAAGATAAGATCGATTTTTTTTTATGTTCGTTTTCTATATAGCTGGCTAAGTATCTAGTGGTTTTACTTATTTTAAAGCGTTTATTCAGTTAAAAACTAGTAGTGTCCAGTGTTACTTTAGAACCAAAAAATGTACGATATTGGCGGATCATAACTTTGGAGTCAAAAATAGAAAATTAAAGAAACTACTGAGGTAAGTATAGTTTTAAAAAGACTCCCTCTCCAAAAAAGACTAAATTTTAATATTTTTAAACATAATTTAGGGGGATGAACAACTTTTTAAAAACTTTTTAGAAACTATATATCCCTCAAAAACGAAACAATAAGCATAAAAAACTAAGATCCAAAAGATTTTTGAATGGCGGGAATAGAATTTTTTCACGATGAGTTTGTGCATTTAGCATTAGTAAAATAAATTCATCGAATTAAAAGACAAAAGCAAAACAAAAACTACCGGAAAATCCCAGATAAGAATCGAACTCTCCTCCTGTTTTTTAATACTCCAAAAGTATCGTTATAAACAAGAAAAATAGAATCAAAGAAATCAACCTCAGCTTCGTTGCATAAGTTTGATTTTTTATAATAATATACGTGGTTTTTCATATAAAATTTGATGTTTATTGGCTAGAGAAATGTATAAAGAGTCTTGTAAAAATAAATTGTTCATTTTTATTCATTAGAAAAAATATTTTCCCGGTGCGCCATACAGAGATTTATCAGAAACGTTTATTTTGTTTTAGAAGCAAAACATCGACTTCAGTCCCGTTGTTGGATTTTTAAAAATAATAAACGTGATTTTTTATATGTATTTTTACGTTTGTTCGCTAGATAAAAATGTAAAAATAATGTGTTTTCTGTATGAATTTGTTTTTATGATAGAAAAAAATTGGCTTACATCTTAGCATACTTTTTGGCGGACCAAAATGGCGGATTGAAATCTGGCGTGCTAGAGTCCCAAAAAAGTTTTATCCGACGATTGGTATAAAAATAAGAAAACAGTGTAGAGAGAGAATAGTAAATAAAGACCGTCTCATGTCAAGAATGCGTTTCTGCATAATAATGTACTATTTGGAAAAGCATTCTAAACATTAGGAGGGATTTTTGTTAACTACTCTGTACCTTTTTTCATATTTTTTTCTCACAATCATACGCATTTGGTCGATTATAAGATTGATTTGTGTTACTGTAAAAGAAAGACAAATCAAAGATAGTACTGCTACTTCTACTACTACTACTAATAGCAGGAACAAATATATTAATCCCTTTAGCTAAATCACTCCCCCAAAATGGGATTCTACATTTTAAATGATTATGTGGCGAAAATTAAAAAATACACAATTATTTTAAAATTTCGCATAGAAAAACTGTTTCGCACGTCAAATGATATCCATTTCCCGCCCTTTCTTGCTTAATCACTCAAAAATCGAGAATTATATAAAATACTTGTACAGCATAACATTTTCGATCGATTGTTATCATTTATTTATGTGTTTCTACCAGCATTTGTTTAATTTTCAATTTTCAGTGGTTATCAGTGGGTTGATTGGGCAGCCATTGTTTAAATTCGAACTCAAAGCGGAGATACTAAGTTTGTTTAAAACCCAAAAACACACTTTTGAAATCAGTACTATATATTAGGTACAATATAATATTCAATAGAGAATTGACTCTTAAGTGTAGTTTACGACCGGGCAACGTCGGCCACCGTTGATAGTTATAGTATAAAATCTTCTTTTTTTTTCTGCTGATTTATTTATTTTAATATATAGGCGCTACTTTATAACTCATCATTGGTCTGAGGGGAATAACTCCATTTTACTGAGAGATTCGATTATTTTTTATATGAGAATTCAAGACACTAAATAAAACAAACAAAACTTTAAAGGATGTTTTTTAAAATTAACATTAAAAAATTTATTTTCTTACAGTTCCGCGAAGTTGTGTTGGTTGCAGGAATTGTAAGAAAAGGAAGAAATAAGTACTTTTTTAGCTCACGTTACAGCTCATTTTGCCTAACGGCTATGTTCAAAAATTCATTACAATTGGTTAATTCATTCAAGAGTTATTCTTCTACGTAAAAATATATAAACATATACAAATACTCAACTTTATATAAATGGAGACATATACAATATTATGTATGCAAAACCATGTTACAGTGCAACTTCTAGATACGAACTTCATTGGTTCCAGATTGGCTTTCGTATCTTAAAATTTTCGTATCCTAAAAGGCGTTTTACACGTAAATCGTCATATAATCTATATATCTTTATAATAAAGGTAAGACCAGCCAAATAGTACATAACCTAACTGTTAATACATACATTTGCTATTTTTTAAAAAACTTTTTTGACATTCAAATATAAAATTATATTTAATAATAATAATATAAAAATCCTGAAAATATGGCATCGCTTTTTTAATCATTATTTTCATCATTATTTATAAGGTCACGATCTCAAATCAAATCTATGTGCACGTAGACGCGTGGAAGAAAAAGTATTCAAAGTGAAATAGATTATTTACTTTATTGGCTAATTTGCGAGTTCTAAGAAAAATAATAACACGCTCCCCTACCTCGAGTAAAAATTTCGATAATAATTAAAACAAAATCTTTCTGCAATCTATATTTTTCAAACCTGGTAAAAATTGTAATGCGTATATTGTTTTTTTTTTGTTGTTGTTGTTGTTTTTTTTTTGTTTTTTTTTTTTCACATTTTAAAATAATTTTAATTTATGAGAAGGTAAGTAAAAAATAAATTCAAGCCAAAGAAAAAAATGTTTTTGTAATATATTGGACAAGTTGCCTCCCTTACACCACTAATTCTAATGGGGCTAATTATAGCCCTTTATAACCAGAGGGCGTAGTTGTTTTTCAGGTATATTGAGTGTAAATAAAGAGAGCGTGGGAGCGGCCATTTTGCACGCGATCTTGACTACTGCTTGTTTTGTGGCAGATGTGCCTTCCTTACTGATTCTAAAACTCAAATATATTAATTCAGGGAGGAGAAACATGCATTTACTTCTCTTTAATTTTAATCCTTTCTGATCCAATACGCTCTGTAGATGCTTTAGATGACTATTCTCATCGTGACCTGAAAGATGTCATCCACACGCACCTTGCCAAAGGTGATGTTCTTCAACCTTTTGTCAATTTCCCCTTGAAAAATCCCTGTGGCACTGTGCACTCCAAATTGTTGTCTGGTGGGCGTGTATAATCCCTACTGGGTGTTTACTCTTAACAATTCCTGGGTTTCTTCATCCAATACCAATTTCTGATAGGCATGACTCAAGTCGAGCTTGCTAAATTTTTTACCCCCTCTCAAAATAGCAAATATATCCCCTGTCCGAGGTATGGGATAGTTATCTTATGGTGATGCATGGTTTACTGTTTGCTTGTAATCTCTGCAAATCAGGATGCCACCATTATCATTTTTGGCAATCAGTACAATGGGGGCAACCCATCTAGCGTACTCGACTCTTTAGTAAATTCCCTGGGTTTCCAGGCGATCTAACTCTTTCTCCACATCCGCTTTTATGGCATAAAGCACTCACTATCTTATCAATGCGTATTTTCACCTTAAAATCTTTTAAGCATCCTATTTCTTCACTAAACACCTACTTGAATTCTTTAAGAAGTGTTGGTAAATTTCCTTTCATCACGAGCAAAAGTAGCCGATGCTTTAACCCTTCCTGCATTATTTACACGTTTGCGGTTCCATGTCATTTCACTAACTCGCCAGTGTATGTTCTTAACTTTAAATGGCTTTCTTTTAGATCCTGAATTTGGCCAATTTTCTTGAATTTTTCTAGGCTCATTACTGAGTATGAGGCCCCTATAACAACTATCTTCTCTTACTTAATTAGTAGTGTTACTAGTACTGACAGTTTCAGAAGTGTAGCAATTTTATGCAAATCTAGTTTTTCCATATTTATTTCCATTTCTTCTGCACAACAATTCTCCTCCACATTGTTCACCATCCTTATTTCCTTCCCATATGTTGCTGAACCAGATGGCCTGCTCTCTTGTCTACATTTCTGATGAGTATGTCCAATCCGCTTACATTTAAAACATTCCTTGTTTTTAAACGGTCACTTGTCCGCCTGGTGGGCAGTGCTTCCACAACGATAACATTCTCTTTTCAGTGGTAACCTGTGGATGGACGTTTCACTTTCACTCATCTGCGCTCCCAGCATTAACTTGTAGATTCCATGGACACTGATATTTCAATGGCCTTGTCTAAAGTTAGCAAACTTTTGCTAAGCAAGCGTTCCTATATCTTTTCGTCCTTCACTTCCACCATCATTTACCGAATTCATCGATGATACTAGAACCACTTCACAGCTTAATGAGAAAAGGTGCTTTATGGGTGTTGGGTGCTGGATAAATAAAGGCTTCTGAAAAAACAAAGATGTTATGTTCTTCACCCTTTTTAACTCATTTTGGCCCATCTAAAGCTATTCTTGTGCAAGTAGAGGCTTCTCTCTATAGACTATGAGTTGTAATGCTTTATAGAATGGAAGGGAGAAACCAGTATGCTATATTTCACAAACGCTGTCTAAGCAGAACAGAATTATGCACACATTGACAAGGAGGGGCTAGCCCTGGTTTTTGCAGTAAAAGTTACACCAATATTTGTATAGAAATAATTTTACTTTGTTCACAGACCACAAGCTGTTAATGGAGATAATTGTTGAACACAAATCGATTTCTTCTCTTGCTGCAGCCCAGCTTCAATAATGGGCCGTCTGTCTAGCTTCCTACAATGCCGGATCCCTCAGTGGAAATGCAGATTGTCTGTCGTCTTCTAATCAATGCACAGGAACAAGATGCCACACAAAACACTAAGAGAATATACATGATGAACTTGATTGACGCTCCAGTAGCTGCGGCTGCGGTAAGTATGGAGATGAGAACAGATGCTAGTTTGAATTATGTTTATGAATACATCATGAATGATATACCAATGAAGCCCTATTTCAATAAGTGAACAGAGATGTCGATATGAAGATGGTGCGGTATTATGAGGAAATAGGGTTTTAATTCGAGCCAAACTTAGAGTGAAAGTATTACAACAATTGTATCAGACACACATAGGGATCGTATGGATGAAGGCCCTTGCTCGCAGCTATGTGTGCTGGCCAAATCTATCCGCTGATATTGAGAAAACTGGAAAAGCGTGTGGAACCTAAGGATCCCATTCATTACTGAGAATATCCAAGTTCGCCATGGGAAAGAATCCATATAGGTCCATTTTTTAGACACATGTTTTTGTTAGTAGCGGATGTTCATTCAAAGTGGACAAAGATATACATAGCGAAAACATTTGTAATGGCGACAATTGAGAAAATGAGAAGGATCTTCACAACTTGGCCGTGAGTGGCAATGGTCCCTGCTTTACAAGTCAAGAATTCAAAGCATTCATGAATGCCAACAGAATTCGGCACAGTTTCACAGCACCTTATCACTCGCTCTCAAATGGACAAGCATGACGCAGTGTGCGCACATTCAAGGAAGCACTTAAAAAGATGGAAACAGGCTACAAGGCAACATTCGAAACCAAGGTGAACAGATTTTTATT
Organism: Euprymna scolopes; assembly: GCF_053919585.1. Taxonomy (NCBI): domain Eukaryota; kingdom Metazoa; phylum Mollusca; class Cephalopoda; order Sepiida; family Sepiolidae; genus Euprymna; species Euprymna scolopes. The sequence goes on along the minus strand of NC_136487.1, from coordinate 25,880,910 downwards.
CACCTATAGGATAACTCCCAACTCATCAACTAGGGTTTCTCCAGCCGAGCTGATGTTCAAACGGCAGTTAAAAATGGCATTTCATTTAGTAAAGACAGGCACTAACAAGACTCCAGACATGAAAAATAAAATCGAGAGAGGGAGCAAAGTCATGGTACCCCTTTGTGAATTTAAAGTAATTGATCATGTACTCTTACATAATTATAGATCTGCTCAACAATGGTTTGAAAGTACCATTTCCAGACAGTTGGGAGCAGTGAATTTTGAAGTGGAGACTGGTGAAGTGATAATAAAGAAACATGTGGAACAGCTTGTGAAATTTCCATCAATGGCAGCAGATGAATTGACGCCTGAGGTACAGGTAAGTAACACTGCAGAGAATCTTGAGAATTCCGGCACATCTGAAGTTCCTGAGGAAAGTTTAGTACCTGAGAGCAGACATATGAATGAAACTGCAGGGATTTCCGCCACCCACTCGCAGGTCAGGACATATTTGGAGACCACCAATAAGATTAGACAATTATGTTTGTGATTCCAAGTAAGACTGAAGGGATGTAATATATTGGGCAGAGTTACTTCTCTTACATCAATAATTATGTCCCTTTTTAACCAGAGGGCGTAGCTGTTTTTCTAGTATATTGAGTGTAAATAAAATGAGCGGGAAAGCGGCCATTTTGGTGCGATTTTAATTACTGCTTGTTTCGTTATCATGTTAATTCAATCTCGTGTTTTTTTTTTCATTCCAGATGAAAATCAACAAAAATACTCCCAGAAAATTACTATCCTGAATTTCTTTTCTATGCAGGGACAAAAAACATTTAAATCAAGTTTCTTAGACTGAAAATTTCGTAAACATTTTTTCGTATCTAGAGATTCCACTATATTTAAATAAAATACACTGTGTTATGTGTACGTGGTACATTTTGCTATATACATAAAATATGTCGAGAGAAAAGTGCAAGTAAATTTCGATATCATAAAATTTGAACAAATTATACTTACTTCGATACAAACGGTTGCTGCCTCCCTCTCTTCTGGCAGGTTCTTAAAATACACAAAAATATGCAGAATAAACAACTGTCGAAGAGGAACATCCCTACAATAAAATCAGCAATATATAATACGATTGAATACTGCACGCATTTTATTAAAAGTTCCAGCATCAACATCATGAAACAAATGACCACTGAGCTTTTTCCGTTCATGTGTTATATATATAAAATGACACTGTTAACTGCATCTTGAACAGCCAGACAAATGGCACAAGCACAAATCGGTAGCAGTACTTGGAAAGAGAAATCATAAAAACTATTTGCGACATGAAGCTACAAACGGATAAAATCATACAGGCAAAGAGACCGGTTATCAAAATAGGTAACAAGAAGAAAAGTCGTGCCAGAATGTAGATTTCGTAGTTCTCCACAAGGTGAATATCAAGGAAACATTCATCTTATTGGCTACGAATGTTATCATCTTTAATTGGTAAACTGTTATGATTGTGTCAATCTTAGTTATTATTTTACCAAAATTTTTGATAGTTCAGCTGTTCTATCAATAGTTGTATAATATCGGGATAACTGTAGTGCCATTCTGTATATGGAAACCGAATCTACACTTATTTCCAGTGGGCATTTCCGAGCCAACCACTCCATAAATACTGATTAATCTAATAATCTACTTGCCTGCATTTTTGACATCTCTAAAACACCCACATTGTCCAAGCCATCTCTTTTAAAACAAACATGAAGACACAAAATAAAAACAAAAATGATACATCCCTAAAAACAATTCAATCACCTCCTTCCTTCAGGCTTTCACAAATACCAGTACTTATTTTAGCGATGTAGAATCCTTCCTCCATGAAAAATCTCTGAAAATCCTAGCACTGTGTGAAACAAACTTAAACTCGTCAACATCTAATTATTTTGATGTACCAGGATACTTCCCAATCTGCAGTAAAGACTGTCAAATATATGCACGAGTCCAGAATCACTCAGTCTAAAATGCGATGGTTAAACCTAGATATGCTTTGTGTAACCTTACAACGCAGCATTCATTATCTATATTTTGTGACGAGCATTTGCAAAATCGCTCAATAATTGGGTCTCAATGTCTTATTCGGGCCTACCTACAGCAGAAATGAGTTAGTTCAAAAGCTATTAAAAAAACGTCAGAGTCGTTCAACGAGTGATTCCCAAGGTAACTCTTGTACCGTGTCGTTTGGATGGAGTTGCTGGGAATCGTGTCAGGTTGTTTTGACGAGGGTGTTCGAGATCGTATCGACGGAGTTGTTCAGGATCATGTCGAGTTGTATCAACAGAATTGTTTGGTACCGTGCCAGATTTTGTGGACACGGGTTGTGTTGACAGAAGTGTTTGTTACTGGGTCACGTCGCATCGATGGTATTTTTCATGTTGACTTATGTAGACAGCAGTGTCCGATTTAAAATTTCTACTTTAACGGAATGACAGAATTATATTATGACGATATAGTCGATTTTGGAACAATTCATTTAAAACTAAGAACAGTCTAAATTTTTGATCCACAACAACATCATATATTTCTCATTTATTTTATGCATTATATCTTTGTTATTAAAATGATGCAGGGGATAACTTACTTACAAAACAAAGATATATTATTTTTGTAATTTGATTATTTTTACAAGATTAGAATATTTAGATATTACATTTTCTGTTGAAGCCGCTGATATCGTTATCATCTGAATGTATAACGCTGGTATTTTCTTCATCTGAATGTATATAAAATATACAGAGAATGGCTTATTATTGGCTCACAAGGAGCATTCACACAGGTCATCAAAGATCTCTCCTTGAAAACAGCCTGCGGTGTTCCATGAAAGCTGGGTGACAACAAGTATAATAATAATAATAACAATAATAATAATAATAATAATAATAATAATAATAATAATAATAATTATTATTATTATTATTATTATTATTATTATTATTATTAGGATATTTCTATATTACCTTTTGCGTTAAAGTCAACATATAGAGAATGTACTACTACCATGGCTTATAATTATTATTATTATTATTATTATTATTATTATTATTATTATTATTGTTACTATTAATGTTATTATTATAAATGTTATTATTTTTTTTTTACAAAGGCATCACCACATTATCAAGGCCCAGAGGCCACTCAAGGATAAGGGTTAAAGAGTGTACAGTAGAAATTGGTCAATATAGTAATCATTAGTAATGAAAATTTGGTAAATTTAATAACTTATATGGAACGGCTCATCAAGAACTTATTTACTTTAGACTTGAACACAACCATATTGTAGTCAGCCGGAAAGCAGGAAAACGGAAGACAATTCCACAGGCGTGCAGTTCTAAGAAAGAAGCTTTGTTCATAGAATTTACGTTTAGGTTTAGGCACAGATAAAGAGTGGGGGAAATTATTGATAGTGTTTACAGCTAGACGAGTGTTTCTTGTGAAAGTTTGGCGAGGGGGGACCATAGATTGAAGCTCAGTTGAACACTTTCCATGAAAATAACGATACATCAGAGACAAACTCGCAACATCTCTTCTGTGAGATAGAGGTTGCAAGGAGGAGAAAAGGACATCTCCTACGAGGCTACGAAGTCTATTTTGAACTCTATCAAGGCAGGACAAGTCCTTTCTAGCAGCTCCTGCCCAGATGTGGCAACAGTATTCCATCCTTGGACGTACCTGGCTCTTATATAGATAGAGAATAGCATCAGCAGTGAGATATCTACCGGATCGATAGAAAGATCCCGCCATTTTTCCAGCGGCCTTGGCAACAGATTTGATATACATGTTCCATTTAAGATCAGGAGTAATGGTCAAGCCCAGAAGCTTGTCAAAACTTGAGGCCTCCTGAAGACGAGAGCCATTCATTTCAATTGATGACAAATGTGGATTAGAATGTTGATGATGTAAAGAGAGAAGCTTGGTTTTAGATGCATTAAAAGTAACCAGCCACTCCTTTCCCCATTGTACTACGTGCTCAAGATCAGAGGAGAGAGAATTGGAGAGAACTTGGTCGTTTACTGTCTTAGATGTGGTACCATAAATGGTAGTGTCGTCAGCATAAATGTCTACAAATGATGTAAGGATATGATTTGGAAGATCATTAATGTAGATCAGGAAAAGAGTTGGGCCCAGGATGGATCCCTGAGGGACACCGGCATTAATACTGTGAGCTTCTGATTTTTGCCCCTCAACTACTACTCTTATGAACCTATCAGAAAGAAATGATTTAATAATTGAGAAGACTTTTCCAGCTATACCATAGCTAGCGATCTTATGAAGTAAACCTTTATGCCATACCCTATCAAAGGCTTTAGATATGTCAAGAGCAATTGCCCTAGAAAGATTGCCACCGTCGAGAGATTTGCTAATCCTATGCGATATAACTGTAAGGACATCTGCTGTAAATCTAGCAGAACGGAAACCATATTGAGTGTCACTAAGAAGGTTATTTTTGTTGAGATGGTTGATTACTTCTGTATTTAACACAGATTCTAGCAACTTACTCATGACACACAGGAGACTTATTGGCCTGTACTGAGAGGGGGATGAGCGATCACCTGAATTCTTAAATACAGGGCATACTGATGAGATTTTCCAGGGAGATGGGAAACTATTCTCCTTAAGACAACGTTTAAACAGTTTTGTAAGTATGGGCGCTAGTTCAGGTTGAAGTTTTTTGAGTACTATAATTGGAATACCATCAGGGCCAGTTGCTTTACTCGAATCAAGGTTTTTGATTAGCTTCGCAACATCACGTACAGATATACGTATATCACATAGCGTGTTTTCTGATACAGGAGGAAATATTGGGGGTTGGCGGTCTTGGTCGCAAAGGGTAGAATTAGCTGCAAAGTTCTTGACAAAGAGTGTGGCTTTGTCTGATGCTGACGAGATTACCTCAGGTCCATTGATAATAGTTGGGATGGAGCACACGCTTCTGTTCAGGATTCTGTTTGCTATTTGCCAAAACTGGTGGGAACCAAGCCGCTGCTCAGCTACTTTGGACTTAACAGATTGAGCATACAACTCTCTTGCGTTCCTTATTACTTTCTTACAATGGTTGCTGGCAGTCCTGAAAACGGCTTTAGTTTCCATACATCTATTACGTTTGAAGCAGTGGAAAAAGTGATTTCTGTGCGCAATGGCAGCAGCACATTCTGGAGAGAACCATGGCTGGCTGTTAGGTTTTTGCTGAAACTTTTTTGAGGGTATGAAATGGTCAATACCTACAATTAACCATTCAGTTAGGTCTAATACTATAGAGGACACATCCTTTTTAAACATGGAATGCAGAGGTAGATCAGATATAAATGTACGGAAGCTATCCCAGTCAGCCTTAGTGTATCGATATACTGTACGATGAAGAGGTACGTCTGGGGACTTATTACATTTCATT
>NC_136487.1:25755482-25870482 GCF_053919585.1 Euprymna scolopes | reverse complement strand
GGAGTTAAACTAGGACAGAAAGCTAAGGACGAGCTTGAAAGGAGGTATAGATTGCTAGAAAAGGGAACGATGAACATTCTAACAATGTTGAAAAAGAAGGTCCACACTGGTGGTATAAAAATTAGGAACTTTGTTGGAAAAAGTGTTGCGTTTCGGCCGAACAACCTTTTCCAGAACAATCAGTCTCAGCTTTATAAAGAATTAAATGGTAGTAAACAGGCGGGAAATAACAACACTCCAAATGCAGAAAAGTTCTGGAGTGGGAGTTGGTCTGTCAAAAGGCAATATAATAAGAACGCTAGCTAGTTGGAAGAGGTCAGAGAAAGGCTATCAGAAATGAAGGATCGATGACGTTAAGGCTAGCATACGAAGGATGACAAACTGGAAGGCACCTGTTCCAGATGGAGTGATAGGCTTCTGGTTTAAATAGTTTCCATGCCTTTATCCACCTATAGCTGCTGCTCTGCAAAGGGTTGTACAGTCGGGAGATGTCCCTGATTGCCTTGTGAAGTGAAGAACAACACTGATTAGGAAAGATCCGGCAAAAGGAAATGATGCCAATAATTATAGACCAATTACATGTCTGCCGTTGATGTGGAAACTGTTAACTGGAATATTTGCGGAGAAAATTTATGTACATCTTGAGAGTAATGGTGTTTTTCCTGATGAAAAAAAGGGGTACCGGAAAGACTCGAGAGGTACTAAAGAGCAACTACTAATTGATAAAGCATTAATGCAGGATGTGAAATAGAAGAAGAAGAAGAAGAAGAAGAAGAAGAGGAATCTGAGCGTAGCATGAATCGATTACAGAAAGTCTTATGACATGATTCCTCATTCATGGATATGTGAAACACTATTGATGATGAAGGTTGCTGAGAATGTGGTAGGGCTTTTGGAGATAAGTATTGCTCGATGGAAAACGGTGCTGACAGCAAATTGAGGAGATGGGGCAGGTTGGCATTAAACGTGGAATATTTCAAGGGGATTCTTTTTGTAATGATAATGATGCCACTCAGCATCCTCTTGAAGAGAGAAAAACTGGGGTATAACTTTGGATCTGGTGACAGACGCCTCAACCATCTACTATTTATGGATGATTTGAAAATATTCGATAGAAATTAAAAAGAAATAGAGAGACTGGTAGAACTTGTGGAAACATACTCAGAAGACATTGGTATGGAGTTTGGGATTAGTAAATGTGCGGTAATGGTGATGAAAAGAGGAGTAAAGGTTCATTCGAATGGAATAGTACTGCCAAATGGAGAAATCATGAAAGAAATAGAAGATACAGGATATAAGTATTTGGGAGTGTTGGAAGTTGTAGGCATCATGAACAGAGAAATAAAGAAGAATGTCAGGAAGGAGTATCTTTGAAGAGTGAAACTAATTGCAAAGTCGAAACTGTATGGGGGAAACCTAATGAAAGCAGTGAATGCATGGCAGTCAGTGTTTTGAGATACAGTGTTGGAATTTTAGAATGGTCTGACAAGGATTTGCATGCCATGGATGTAAAAACAAGAAAAGTTTTAGCAATGTTTGGTATATTTCACATTCGAAGTAGCATAGCAAGGCTGTATCAAAAGAGGAGAGACCGTGGGAGAGGATTGAAAAGTGTAAAAGATTGTGTTAGATATCATGAGGACGAGGAGATGTCATTGAAGGAGTATGTGGTTAGAAGTGTGGAGTGGATGCTTAAGGTTGTGGCCAATGAAGTGGAAGTGTGACCTTACACGTGACCTTACACGACTTTAAACCTCTGATCGCGGCCCAGTTATGATCTGCAACCTGGTCGGTACAGTTATGATCTTAACCTTGGTCGATGCCCAATTATGACTATCCTAGTCACCGGGTAATTAATTATGTCGACTGGGCAACCAGGTCTGCCAACCGTTGGTATGTCGCGTCACCCAATGAGTCCTCGTCAAGGCGTTGGAGGACTCTTCTCGGTTGCACGGTCCTCAGGGCCTGTTCTTCTTGATCGTCTAGTTGGTCGTCCTGTTGACTGGGTGTTCGTTGACGGGAACGGGGTCACAAGTGGCAAGTGAAAGAAATAAAGTTACATGGAACAACAGCACATCAGCAAACAAACTCCGGAGGTTGGTTGATATATAATGTATTTAGGAAATTCATAAATGATTATCTACAGACGTATGTACAATTGAAGATTAAATGGAAGCAAGCAATTAGATTTGTGAATGAGCTTCTTGTTGTTGAAATACTCGGTCGGAGTCGCGGACCGTTGTAATTATCGTTAAGGTGTTCTGGCTGATCTCTTCCTAGGTCCTCTGAATTCTATTAAGTTGCAAATTGAGCTCTCTGGCGACCAGCGAGGGGGAGAGAGAAGTTGGGTGGCTGGATTCCTCTACCGAGACCTTTATCTCTGTCGCTCCAAAGATCTCTCTGTCTTCTCTCTTCTTCTATCTGATTAAATCGAGTTTTACAGATCTTATATAGTAAAACCCTTGAATAATGACGACGCCTACGTTCGTCTTCGACCAATCAAATTGATTGATAACAATCCACCTGATTCCTTCTCATTGGTCAATTTGGCTTGTGGCAGGTATTATTTTTCCGCCCCCAATTTCCAAAATCAAAATGACTCCTCCCCAACTTGCCTGACCACGCCTTCTCGATAATGGTTTTTTTTCATATTATCAACTGATAATCAGAGGAAATATTATTTTTAGCTTGTAATAGATCACCAGATTTCATCTATTTAAAAATATCCGTTTGATCGCCTTTCCTCTTTGAATTATTTGTTTTGTAAAAACATCCGTGTGATTTTAAAAAAAAAATATTCTTTACATGTCAGAATTCCCATTAGCGCCCAAAACAATTTGCCAAATGACATTTTTAGATAAGTCATAATTGGAAATAAACACTGGCTTGCTTTTGAAGTCCTTTGTGCATCGGCAGGTTGAGTATTTCCCCAAAATATTCTATTTACGGCCAAAACATATTATCATTCTGAAGTTTCTCAGGTAATACATATTAAAAAAACAATTCATGTCGAACCTTGGGCTGACGTCATTAATTCTTTTATCAGGCCCAATCTGTTTCGTGTGTGTGTGTGTGTGTTTCTCAGATCAAAAACGATCCGACATTTCACCTGTCAAACAACACATTTCAAGCCGACCGACATTTCAAATCTCTGTTTCGGAATATTATTGTGTTGACTCGTTTAGTTCAAACGCGAGCATATTTTGGTTAAAAAATGTTTTAGGTAATCTTTCGCTTTGAAGTTTAGCATGCGATTTCTATTTTCATCCCCCAACCGTATGGTATTTCAACAACAAGATTTTGACACATAAAAATATTAACTAAAAAAAAAATTTTTTTTTTCTGTAACCGGCGTTCGCCCGGGATTGAATATTACATTTAACACAAAAAACGTCACATCGACCTTACTGATCTGATGTGGCTCCTCTTTGGTGTTGCAGAAGTATATGAGACCAAGGCTGATTATGTGAAACGTATGGATAAAGAAAGGGCAGAGGAATTGGCTAGGAAGAAAATGCATGGAATAATTATTATTATTATTACTACTACTACTACTACTACTACTACTACTACTACTACTACTATTATTATTATTATTATTATTATTATTATTATTATTATTATTCATGAAGAAAATGCATGGAAGGTTCTTCCAGGATATAACAGAAGTGGCTGATGAAAGATCATGGCAATGGCTTAGAGCTGGGTATCTGGCTAAGAGTACTGAAGCTTTTATTTGTGCAGCACAAGAGCAGGCATTAGGAACACAATTGTTCAAAAAAGTTATTCTAGGAGAGGAAGTTGCTGCAGAATGCCGGACTTGTAGTAAGACCTCAGAGTCAATTTCGCACATTGTAGCACGGTGTAGTGGACTGGCCCAGAGAGAGTACTTTTTTATCTTTTTTTTTTTACATAGGCATCACCACATTATCAAGGCCAAGAGGCCACTCAAGGATAAGGGTTAAAGATTGTACATTAGAAATTGGACAATATAGTAATCATTAGTAATGAAAATTTGGAAAATTTGATAACTTATATTGAACGGCTCATCAAGAACTTATTTACGTTAGACTTGAAGACAACCATATTGTAGTCAGCCGGAAAGCAGGAAAACGGAAGACAATTCCACAGGCGTGCAGTTCTAAGAAAGAAGCTTTGAAAAAGACACGATCACATGGGACTCCAAATATATTGAGAGGTGTGTAAGAGGGTTAGGATGAAGTGTGCTGAAAAATGGTTTGAGGAGGTGTCTGATTAAGTGAAAGCAAGTGAGGATGGCAAAGTAGAGGTATGGTGGGACAAAAGTGTCATAACGACCAAGCAATTGGAACATAATCGTCCAGATTTGGTCGTCATTGACAAGGTCTCAATAACTTGGCAGTTTGTAGACTTTTTAGTACCATGGGACAGGAATGAGAAGGACAATTGAAAAAACTACAAATCCCCGATGTTTTAGGCGGCCTTTAGACCGCTACAATTATAGGTACCACCAACATACTTAGAAAACCCCTTGATCTTTGAAGCTCCTGGTTTGAAGCCGAGATTAAGGGAAATCCTCTGGAAATGAATCCCATGCCTTTCCAGAGAGACGTTGATGAAAGAAATCAGAATTATTATTATTATTATTGTTATCATTATTGTTGTTATTATTATTGATATTATTATTATTGATATTATTATTATTGTTATTATTGTTATTATTATTATTATTATTATTATTATTATTATTGTAATCATTATTGTTGTTATTATTATTGATATTATTATTATTATTGATATTATTATTATTGTTATTATTGATATTATTATTATTAATATTATTATTATTGTTATTATTATTATTATTAATATTGTTGTTATTATTATTATTATTATTATTATTATTATTGTTATTGTTATCATTATTATTATTATTATTATTATTATTATTATTGTTGCTATTGTTGTGGTTACTATTATTTATATAAGTGTTATTGTTTCTGTTGTTATTACTATTATTTATATAAGGTTAATTGTTGCTCTGGTTGTTATTATTATTATTATAATTATTATTATTATTGTTATTAAGTTTATTATTATTATTAGTAGTAGTAGTAGTAGTATTAGTATTAGTTTATTATTATTATTATTATTATTATTAGTAGTAGTAGTAGTAGTAGTAGTAGTAGTAGTAGTAGTAGTATAGATTGAGAAAAATGTTCTTGCGGAATTTATAATTTTGATTTCAAATTAAAATTTTCAAATAAAATTTCGTTATAATAATTACTATATTATTTTAAAGAGCTTTTTGCGCTCTATCGTTTAAATTACAATCGTTTAAAAAAAATCAAATTCACACAATTTTCTTATTTCAATTAAAGCTAAAGCGAAAAGCTTCTGAAACAACTGATTTGGAAGGTGATAACTAGGGCTATGACAAGAGAATATTCTTTTCATTATTTTGATTCTCTAGTATATATCAGTTAATATCTTAATGATTTTAGATAGTGATGTAGTTCTCAATTGATTAACTGTGTCTGTGTCGTATATATACTCGAGAGCCAAAACAATGATAAAGTATTCTATTGTCATAGCCCTAGTGATAAAATACCTACAAACAAATATACAGGTCTGTTATTTTTGTAATTTGAATATTTTTAGAAAATTAGAATATTTAGGGTTGAAGCTGCTAGTATCAGTCGAGCATGGTATGCTTTGATTGTTCTCAGATAAGATTGACTTCTACCAGAACGATTTGCACAATATGCAGAACAACAAATGGACAGACTATAGTCTGCACAAGTCCTGCACATCATGAAGACTACGTTGTTTCACACTGTGATGGTCTGTGTGTGTGTAAGAGCTTCATGCAAAGACTTCATTATAATTATGCATCACATCTTCAAAAGGAACTTAAATTACATTGAGATGTCTATATTAAATTGTTGTCCATTGTAGTCACGCGTTTCTTAAAAAGTATGTTGTTACACTTAGAATTGACTAATATTTTTCTGATTTCTATGCATGGGACGGGGAGGGGGGCTTTAAGAAAAGAGTAGTATCTGTTTTGATACTACGCTGCATCTTTTTTGTCAGTGAAATCATGCAGACTCACATCTTCGAAAGGAACTTAAATTTAATTGTGATAACTATTATTGAGTTGCTGCTTGCTGTTGTCAATCGGTGGATGGAGAGAATGATTGTGAGAAGGCCATACTTACCAGGAATTAACTTCGTATCAGACTTGCCGGAAAACCCAAACTGTGATTAACTTTGAGGTTGTTTTCAAGATAGGAAATATCTTGACATCCCACACCTTATAAAACGGGCTACAGTATTCATAAAAAGTATGAAAATTACAGTGAAATATGAAATTTTGTAAATTACCTTTAGTCAAAGAACTGCTTTGCTCTTCTTCGGTAGAATCTTTAAAACATACAAAAATATGAAGAAAATTTAATAAGTTATTTAAAAGAAAAACATCCTTAAAAGAAAATCAAGAACATGTAATCCGGACAAATAATAGATTTTATGAAGAGTTTCTATTGTCAATGTTCTAAAGCAAGAAATAACTTATTTTTATCTGTTTGTGTTATCTGTATAAAATGCTTTGTTATTCATAGAAAAATGTACAGTGTGATGAATACATGATGCACTGTGTTACGAGGTGACTTCAATAAGTTTCCGGACTTTTTTTGTTGTACAAGTATTTAAAATTGTCATAGACACTTGAAAATTCAGTGTCTTATTGCTATACATCTTATAAGATGATCGAGCAAAAGGAATTGGTAATTCTTATGATTTCAGGTTCAAATGAACAGCTACAGCAGGAGTAAGAATACACCTAATAAAAATCTGATAATCACAGCTGGTGAATTTCAAAAATGCGATCCTGACATGAGGACACGTTAGAAGAACGATATGCAATAAATTTCTTTTTTAAACTTGGAAAAACTTCCACAGAGACACATGGAATGCTTCAGACTGCTTTTGGACTATCTTACATTAATTGAGCATCAGTTTTTTTAATTGGCATAAGAGATTCGACCATCTGCTGTGTATGGATGATTTGAAGATATTTGATAGAAATGAAAAGTGCTGGAGGGTGTAAGCATCATGAACACAGAGACAAAAGAAAAGATCAGAAAGGAATATCTTAGAAGAGTTAAACTAATTGCAAAGTCGAAATTGTATGGAGGAAACCTTATGAAAGCAGTGAATGCATGGGCAGTCAGTGTTTTGAGATACAGTGCGGGAATTTTACAATGGTCTGACAAGGATTTGCATGCCATGGATATCAAAACAATAAAAGTTTTAGCAATGTTTGGTATACTCCAGATTCGAAGTAGCATAGCGAGGCTGTATCAAAAGAGGAAAGACAGTGGGAGAGGATTGAAAAGTCTAAAGGATTGTGTTAGAATTGAGGAGATGCTGTTGAAGGAGCATGTGGTTAAAAGTGGGGAGTGGATGCTTAAGGTTGTGGCCAATGAAGTGAAAGTATGTGAAACCAAGGCTGAGTATGTGAAATGTATAGGCAGAGAAAGGGCAAAGGAACTGGCTAGGAAGGAAATGTGCGGTCTTCCAGGATATAGCAGATATGGCTGATGAAAGATCATGGAAATGGCTTAGAGCTGGGTATCTGTCTAAGAGTGCTGAAGCTTTTGTTTGTGCAGCACAAGAGCAGGCATTAGGAACACGACTGTTTAAAGAAATGGTTCTAGGAGAGGAAGTTGCTGCAGAATGCTGAATTTGTGGTAACGTCTCAGAGTAAATAGCGCACCTTGCAGCAGAGTGTAGCGATTGGTCCAGAAAGAGTACCACAAAAGACGATTGTATGGGGCTCCATATATATATTGGGATGTCTGTAAGAAGGTTGGGGTGAAGTGTGCTGGAAAGAGATTTGATGAGGTACCTGATGAAGTGAGAACAAGTGAGGATGGCAATGTAGAGGTATGGTGGGACAAACGTGTCATAACGACTAAGCAATTGGAACATAATCGTCCGGATTTGGTTGTCATTGACAAGGTCTAAAAAAATTGGAAAATTGTAAACTTTTCAGTACCCTGGGACAGAAACGTGAGAGAGAAGGAGAACGAGAAGTGGAGCAATTATGCTCCATTGACCTTGGAGATAAGGTGTATACACAGGGTTAAAACACAAATAATCCTGGTCGTAGTTGGTACGCTAGGAGTAGTATCAAGTCATCTGGAAGGACAATTGAAAAACTACGAATTCCCAATGTTTTAAGTGGCCTTCAGACCTCTTCTATTGTAGGTACCACCAACATCCTTAGGAAAATCCTTGATCTTTGAAGCTCCTGGCTTGGAGCCAGGATTGAGGGAAGTCCTCTGGAAACGAATCCCATCTCTTTTCACGGAGACGTTGATAAACGAAGAAAAAAATAAATAAATAAAATAAAATAATAATAATAATAATAATAATAATAATAATAATTATTATTATTATTATTATTATTATTATTATTATTATTATTATTATTATTATTAGGAGTAAAATGTAGTATCTGTTCTGATACTGAACTTCACCTTTTCTGTCCTCGGTCAGTGGATGAGAAATCCTTCTTGACTGAGAATTGTTATTTTTGTTCCTCTCCAGAGTGCCTTATTTTAGGGAGCTGGATTTTCATACTTAGAATTAATTATAAATTGGATGCTGCACAATGATAGTATTTCTTTGAAATAATCGTTGTTGTTGTTGTTGTTGTTGTTGTTGTTATACTTTGGAATTTTAAATTTTACAAAATTCGACAGAATGACAATAACTGTTGATGATTGATAAAATTATAATTTTAAATAATAGCATGGGTGCATTTGGTATGAGTAAAAAAAAAAGAAATAATAGAATTAAAAAACAAAAAACAAAAAAAAGCACTGAAGCGGAATCTAACCTTGTTTTGTTTTTATTATTATTTATTATTATTATTATTATTATTTTTTATTACTCCAAAATTATTGTTAAAATAAAAAAAATAATAATAGAAATATAAAAATTGTAATTATAAATAAAAAATGAAACATTTTTTTGGCGGATCGATGCCGTGTGTTGAAAATCTCTCGTAAATTCATTTTTATTTCGTTAATTTTTACTTCAAAATTGTTAAATCAATCATTAAGAAAAACGTAATCAATAAAGAAATGTATTAATATATTTTATCGAAAACTCTAATCCCGTTTATCAAGAACCTTTTTAATTTCATTTTTCTTGTTGTTTGTGTTGTTTATCGTTTTGTTTCTTGGGGGGGGGGTATCTAGTTATTTTAAAATCCTCTCGCTCCCTAAATTATATTTTTAAATTTTTAAATTTATTTTCTTTTGGAGGGTGGAGGCTCTTTTTAAAACTAAATCTCAATCGATATTTACTTTAATGTTCTATTTTTGAGCGATTATCAAGATCCCTAAGATGTTATCCCCTCATGTCGGACATTATTTTTTGTTCTCACGTGACACTTGACGCTATTTGCTTTTTCTTACTGAATAAATGCTTTAAAATAAGTTAAACCATTAACAAGTTAGCCAGCTAGATAGAAAAATCGACTTTACCCTTTTTAAAACAACAGTAAATAAGTATAAATATTACAAAAAAATATGCGGTCTGAAGTCTCTTTTAACTGAATAACCGCTTTAAAATAAGTTAAACCACTAAAAACATAGTCAGCTAGGTAGAAAACGGACACTTAGAAAATCTATTTGATCCTTTGTGAAACAACAGTAAACAAGTAAAAATATTTTTAAAAACTATTATGGGAGGTGTAGTCTTTTTTAAAAGCAATATCTCCTTCAAAAACGGTCATAAAATGTGTTCAATCGATATTTATTCAATAATGGACCAGTTTTCCTACATAGCAAAAATGGACAAGTTTTTCATGGACAAGTCTTTTATGGATGAGTTTTCCATGGACGAGTTTTCCTGGCACTTCTACGGGAATATATAAAAACACGAAGCAACATCGATTCCATGCAATAGTCTTACAAATCTCCACGAGCATGAAATGTGGAAAATTTGCCAAGTTGTTCAAGGCATTGATATGTAATCACCTCCACAATTTTCTTTAAAATGACGACTTGTAGAGGTTTTCCACTATGCTGAATAAGAAAATCTTATTTAAATCTTGCAGAGACAAGTAGTTTTCGACATATAAAGAACCCTATTATGCACTATAATTCACTGGCTGCCATGTTTGTACACGCATGCGGTAAACAAATCTACTTCTTTGCGACCGACACTGCCACCTCCTATTTTTTAATAGAATTTGCGGGTGGGTATGCTGACAACGAATAACACAGTTAAATTTGGGGCAAATATTTTTCACGCCACCTTACCGAAAATGGGATGTTTATTCCAAAAGCCGTTCTTTACATGGGGAGGTTGAGTGTGTCTATTCCGAAACCGTTCTTAACATGAAATTACTCAAGGAAATGAAAATAATCGTCATTGTTTTGTTTTACATGCATGCACATTATTAATTTCTCGGTTGTGAAAAAAGTGGATTTGTTTCTGCTAGGTGGCAGTGTTGGTCACAGAGAAGTAGATTTGTTTATCGGGCACGCGTGTACAAACATGGTGCTCAGTGAATTACAATGCATAATACAGGTCTCTATATCTTGAAAACTACTAATTTCTGCAAAATTTAAATGAGATTTTCTTATTCAGCATAGTCGAAAGCCTTTAAAATTGTGGATCTCATGTAAAGAAATACCCTATAAATGTACGCAAAAAATAAACAAAAACAAACATACAAACAAACAAACAAAGATAAATGTTACCTTATGCTACAACAGAACACCAACAACTCTAATTTGATTTTTTAGGAGTATTTGAGGTCGCTGACAACGAATCTGATGATCAAACCTGCTGCAAATTTACCGTTTGCATGGTATGAACCCCCAGACCTTGGGACTATTTTCTGCCATTTCACCACCTTCGGTAGTGTTTTTCTTACATGATACGTTCGCGTGCGAACGGGAATAGTGAAATGTCTTATCACATTGCGTAGGAATCTTTCAAATAAGAAAGTTTTACAAAAAACAGTGGTTCATTTTTCTTTTTTTCATCTTACATAGTTTTTAATGCTTTTTTAATTGATCAAAAAATAAAGTTTTCACGAGCGGTTTATAAAAACATAAGCACCAAACACATTTTTATTTTTGTTGTCCTTTTTGGGGGAGGGTATTCCATTAACAGGTGCTTCTATGGTTTAATTAACCGTTTTTCCATAAGTAACGCGCCGACATTTACCATTTCACAAAAATTCTGTTTACATTGAGGAGGGGCGGGAGTGAGGTGATTGCATACTCCCCAATGTAAACAGAATTTTTGTGAAATGGTAAATGTCGGCGCGTTACTTACGGAAAAACGGTTAATTAAACTGCAGAAGCCCCTGTTAAACTACACAAGTCCTATAATTGAATACCCCCACCACTAGCAGTGTCAGAAATCGATCTTAAGAATGCATGAAAGAAATTGAATAATTCGACCTCCTGTCTTTACAAGCTTATAACTACTTGAAAAATGTAATTCAAACCCTATTTTTTTTTTCAATTAAAGGAGCAAAGACCAAACTTTTTAAAAATAACAGGTTTAATAGCAAATTATGCAATATTTGTTTTTTTTAAATTGGTTTTCTTTAAAAAAGAATTGAAGAGAATTTTACTTACTTCGGTTATAAAAAATCAATATAAATTTGAAAAAATCACTTACCTATAAAAAATACTATTGAATGTTTAGTTCCATTCTTCATTGTTCAGAATTTATCCATATTTATATTTTAAATTCCATTTATTTTTTAAATAAAATATTTTTTTAAACGTCTGTTTGAAAAAAGCACGATAACTCAAGAATTTTTACATCTTTATCGAAAAACTGGAAGTAGCCGTTTGTCCTTATTTAGAACTACGGATGGACAGAAGGCAATAAAAACTACACGTTCGCGTTAGCCGTCTAGCCTTGGACCTGAAGAAATATCTGTTCCCAAAGTTTAAAAATAGTCAAATTTTACTAATAAGTTTTTGCTTTAAAAAAAAAAAAACACCCGAGGAATTTTTTTTCTTTTCTCAAAGAAATGCATAATTTTTTTATTTATTATATTTTCATTCTTCTTTATCGAGTGAATTTTTTTCTTAATATCGAAAAAAGAAAACAATGAATGAAATAGAAAAAAATGTCCTCATCATCCAATACTGACTGGAAAATTCTAAACATAAAATAATCTTCCACTTAAAAATAAAATCAACGTGTTTTTAGGACAAAAAAGGATTTACACTTTGGACTTTACAGGTAAATTTGCAAAAAACACCTCTTTTTTGTTTTAAATTTGAATATTTTATTTATTGATCTTTTATCTTCAATTTGTGATATATAAAATTTTGGTACATAAATTAATTATTTAATTTTTAATAGACATTTAAAAATGGGGGGGGGGTGAATTAAAAACCCGTTTGTCTAAAATATTATATTCAGTTTATTGGAAAGAGCATAAAATTTCACATTGACCCTGAAAATATCGTAAATATTGAACCAATAGAAAAAATTGGATAGATTTTTAAAGTTTAAAAATTGAAAAATATTTAACTCATAAAATTCAATTGATTTCATTACGTAAAAAAAATGGTTGTCTGAAGGCGCGCCGACACTTTGTAAACACTGTTTTTTTTTTTTAAATAAAGAATAATATTTCTATTATTTTTTAAACAACTTTAATAGTTTACTTTGGAAGTATATTCCTTAAAGAAAATAAACAACCCACTTTAAAAAGAAAAATAACGAGTTTTTTTTTTATATTTTATTCGCCGTTTTTTGTTAGGGGTGTTAAAAATTTCCCCAAATTCTGATACACCTACCCCACCACCCCAAAAAGAACGAAAAACATAAAAATATGTTTGATGGTTATGTTTTTGTAAACAGCTCGTGAAAACTTTTTTTTTTAGATCAATTAAAAAGCATTAAAATTACGTAAGACAAATAAATAAATAAAACACATTTTTTTTAACTGTATTTGAAATGACCGCTTAAAGATTCCGACATGCCAAGATTCCTACGCGATGTGATTAAACACCCGACTACGTCTGTTCGCACTCGAATGTATTATGTAAGAAAAATACCACCGAAGGCGGTGCGGTGCGGTGAAATGGCAGAAAATAGTCCCAAGGTCTTGGGATTCATACCATGCAAACGGTAAATTTGCGGCGGGTTTCATTGTCAGATTCGTTGTCAGCGACCTCGAATACCCATAAAAAGCCAACTTAGAGTGGTCGGTGTTCTATTGTAGCGTAAGGTAACATTTACACAAACAAACAAAAAGACAGACAGACAGACAGACAACAACAACAATAACAATAATAATAATAATAATAATAATAATAATAATAATAATAATAATGATGATGATAATACGAACGTACGTGGCATAAATATTTTATCCAGGAAATTGTCGTTGGACACATCCACTTCGCTAAAACTTTCATATAGTTTGAACCGTTTTGTTTGAGTGTGTTCGAGAAGCGCTTTTTCCTCGATACCCACGCCTATAGGGACAAAACGTTTGTCGTTTTTGACAGTGTAAATCAAAGACGTCTCCTTTTCAAAGTTGAGCATCTTAGAAGTCATCGATTCACTTGTTGTGAGCGCAACAATAACGCTTGCCCAATTCAAGAATTTAGCGTGTTCCCCCAAAATGCTATTTCCTGGCATGAAGTCCTCCCAATATCTCTTGATACAGCACTTGCCATTGTATCTTTTACACAAATTCTCCACCAATTTGTTTGTAGCTTTCTGAGTGTCAGTAAGTTTTCCGTCAACGCAATCGTACAATATATAAACGTTATTTTTCATAGCCGAGCCGGACATGTTATCTCCTCCCACTCTCTCACAACTCACTCACTCACTCATTCACTCACTCACTCACTCACTCACTCACCCTTTCCTTGTAAATATGCAAGGGAATAGTTTCACTTTTAAAAAGCTTCCTTAAAACTCACCACGCCCTTATTTATATTTATACATAAATATAGGTATATATTTATATATTTATGTGACTATAGGATTCACCCCTAAACTAATTAACAGATCATTATGAATGTTGGAACAGCTGCTAGCAGATTTTCTTGACGAGCGGAATAATGAATTTAGACGTAATTTTTAATATTATTATAGTCGGAAGTAAATCTACGGCGAACAAAAAAGTGATGCAAAACTGTTCTCTCTCTCTCTCTTTCTCTCTCTCTCTCTCTCTCTCTCTCTATATATATATATATATATATATATTCATATATATATATATATATATATATAATCTGTGTGTGTGTGCTGAATATATATATATATATATATATATATATATATATATATATATATATATATATATATAGTCTTGGAAGTTTTTTAATCTTTAAAACTATATAAAAAACTTATTTATTATTTTTTCTCATTTGTTAGAAAACTATTTAGTCAGTAAGTCATTTAATCACCTGCAATCAATGCATCAACTTGCTCTCTTGAATTCACTATAGTCCTATGTTAATTTAAGGGATCATCAGTTGTAAACACTGTTTCGGGGATTTAAAAACAAAATTTAATCATGGCTCCCCAATAGTGTCGATCAAACACCACTTCCCTTATCATAAGAACAAAAACATTTTTTTAGATATTAGACCTAGTTTCCTACTCTTGATTAATTCACTGGAAAAATGGTTGGATCCTTCTACCGCTCCAGAATATATCTCACTGCTGATGCAATTCTCTACTTATATAAAAGCCAAGTACGTCCGAGGATGGAGTACTGTTACCACATCTGGGCAAGAGCTGCTAAAAATAATCTATCCTGCCTTGACAGAGTACAAAATAGGCTTCATGGCTGAGCTCCAATCCCTGGTACCCCCTCGCCGATCCTTCACGAAAAACACCTGTCTAGCTGAAACCACTGTCAAAAATTTCCCCACTCTTTATCTGTGCCAAAACCAAAACGTAGATTCCATGAACAAAGCTTCTTTCTTAGAAGTGCACGCCTGTGAAACTCTGTTCCGTCTGCCTGTTCCCCACCTTATTACAACTTGGATGTCTTCAAGTCCAACATAAACAAATTCCTGATGAACCGCCCCCTTAAGTAGACACTTTATCAAACCTCAACATTAATGTACTGTACACGCAATAACCCTTATCCCCGAGTGGCTTCCGGGCCTTGATAAGTGGTGATCACTTTGTAAAAAAAAAAAAAATTGGGCTAGCCTATTCATGTTATAAAAATGTCTTCCTTACCTGTGAGATTCATCTGTTTCCAAATTCAAAATGGATATATTTTTTAATTCACCAGTGTTATATTTATACGATTAGGATTAATCCATTTTACTAATTATCACCCCTTACTTTGATTAGTATCATGTATTTACATTCTTATTTATTTAAAACTAAAAATATATAAAAGTAAAAAATATTTAAATATATATATATATAAGCTTTGTTCATGGAATCTACGTTTTGGTTTTGGCACAGATAAAGAGTGGGGAAATTTTTGACAGATGCTCGTCTGAACTCCAATCCCTGGTCCCCCCTCGCCAATCTTTCACGAGAAACACCCGTCTAGCTGAATCCACTGTGAAAAATTTTCCCCACTCTATATCTGTGCCTAAATCAAAACGCGGATTCCATGAACAAAGCTTCTTTCTTAGAACTGCACGCCTGTGGAACTCTGTTCCGTCTGCCTGCTTCCCTCCGGACTACAATTTGGATGTCTTCAAGTCCAATGTTAACAAATTCCTAATGAACCGCCCCCTTAAGTAAACACTTCAGCAAATCTCCTCACTATCTTAATGTACTTGCAATAACCCTTATCCCTGAGTGGCTTCCGGGCCTTGATAAGTGGTGACCACTGTGTAAAAATATATATATATATATATATATATATATATATATATATATATACACTGCTGATCAAAAATTAAAGACCACTTAAAAATTCTTTAAAAAGAAACCTTTTTTTTAAGGATAGATTTTAAAATCTTCCGACTTAAGGTTACTAATACTACAATCTAAAAGGTTATGGAAACAAAATGGTACATTCCAAAAATTTTATTTAAAAATTTGCATTTTTATTAAATTAGGCTTTTTACACATGATCAAAATTATAAGACCAAGGGTATAAATTGTTGGATTTATGGTAATTTTAATGTTTTTAATTCAGTTAGAGATTAGCAATCACTGTGTAAAGGTGTTACCATGCCTACAGCAAGAAAACTAACCGATCGAATTCTAGGATTCCATAAGCAAGGTTTGTCACAGCAAGTAAATCGCGGTAAAACTGTTATTTGCAACTTTCTAAAGAACACTGAGAATTATGGAAAAGCAAAATCCTTTGGTAGCCCCCATCCCCGCAAAATTTCTCCTGCATTGAGTAGGAGAATCAGACGGGTTGTTATGAATGACAGAGGACTTTCTTCTAGTCAAATTAAGACGGTTACAGATGCTGATTGCAGTCCAATAACCATCAGACAACACTTACAACAAAAAGGCATGGTAAATAAAAAGCGTAAACAAATTCCTCGATTGCTTCCACGTCCCAAAGTGAACGGCTTAAGATTTGGTCGTGAATACCAAACCTGGAACATTGAGAAGTGGAAAAAAGTCCTGTTTTCTGATGAGAAAAAAATTCAATTTAGATGGTCCTGATGTCTTCCAGCGATATTGGCATGACAAAAACATGGCCCTTGAAATTTTTTCCACACGTCATAGTGGTGCGTAATGGTATGGGATGCCTTTTTTTATGGAGTGATGATGGAGCTCCAGGTGGTGCAGGGACGTCTGGTTATGTAAGCATGCTACTAAAAGCATCTTTGATGATGGATGGTTATCGTTTGTGTGGGGATGGATGGTTATTCCAACAGGATAATGCTGCAATCCACACTGCAAGACTGACCTTGAGCTTTCTACAAGAAAATGGAGTCCATCTCTTGGGACATCCTTCATGCTCACCGGACTTGAACCCAATTGAAAATGTTTGGGGATGGATGACAAGAGAGATTTATCGAAATGGCAAACAATATTCAACAAAAAAATGAACTTTGTGAAACCATCTTCAGAAACTGGAGCAGAATCCCCTGCCCCTTAATAGAAACCCTTATTTCTAGCATGCCCCAAAGAATTTTTGAAGTCATCAAAAGCAGTGGAGGTAGAACTCATTATTACGTTTGATTGTTGAATGTTTTCATACACTTTTCATACACTTTTTGTACAATTTAATAGAAATTTTGCCTCTGGTCTTATAATTTTGATCATGTGTAATTATCCTAATTTAATAAAAATATAAATTTATAAATCTTTGGAATGTAGCTTTTTGTTTCCATAACCTTTTAGATTGTAGTATTGGTAACCTTAAGTGGGAAGAGTTTAAAATATATCCTTAAAAAAAAAAGTTGTTTTTTTTTAAA
This sequence comes from Euprymna scolopes, assembly GCF_053919585.1. Taxonomy (NCBI): domain Eukaryota; kingdom Metazoa; phylum Mollusca; class Cephalopoda; order Sepiida; family Sepiolidae; genus Euprymna; species Euprymna scolopes. The sequence goes on along the minus strand of NC_136487.1, from coordinate 25,853,068 downwards.
GATTTTTAAGTGGTCTTAAATTTTTGATCAGCGGTGTATACATTTTTTTTTTTTTTGTATATAATACATTTTATACATTACTAATATAGATTTCCTTTATTAATATATTCTGATTAATTTTATACGATTCAAAATCATCAAGGTAACGAAAAAATACTTTATTTAACTGTTTAAATATTTTAGTTTTATCTCCATCTTGTTAAACCATCCTTATTACGAAACTAGAAACTGGGGGTATAAAACCTATCAATTTTAAGGTAACACGAGCTATTCTCAAAAACTCTGACATGGTTCCATAAAACATAAAAACCGGGCAGCATATGCACTATTTAAAAGGGGAAAGGGTCTCTTTTATCAAATATTTTATAAAGAAAAGTTCTATCCCCAGTTTTTATATCTAAATTCAGAACTGTAGCCTGTTTTCCTCTATGACCTCCCTAAACACATACTTAAATCATTCGTTGACATCTATGCTGATGACGCGACCATCTACGGAAACACATCACAGGCTGTAAATGACAAAGTTCTCTCTGATTCTCTCTTCTCTGATCTCGAGCGCGTGGTTCAGTGGGGGAAGAGGTGGCTGGTTACCTTTAATGCATCTAAAACCAAACTCCTATCTTTACATCATCAACGTTCTGATCCCCATCTGACAAATGAATGGCTCTCGTCTAGGAGAAGCCCCATGTTTTAACAAGCTTCTGGGTTTGTCCTTTACTCCTGATCTGAAATGGAACACATACATCAAGTCTATTGCCAAGGTCGCTGGAAAGATGGTGGGATCCTTCTACCGCTCCAGAAGATATCTCACTACTGATGCAATTCTCTGTCTATATAAAAGCCAAGTACGTTCAAGTATGCAATACTGCTGCCATATCTGGGCAGGAGCTGCTAAAAACAGCCTATCCTGCCTTGACAGAGTACAAAATAGACTTCGTGGCTTAGTGGGGGATGCAACTTCTCTCCCACAGAAGAGACATTGCGAGCCTATCCTTGTTTTATCGTTATTTCTATGGCAGGTGCTCGTCTGAACTCCAATCTCTGGTCCCTCCTCGCCAATCCTTCACGAAAAACACCCATCTAGCTGAATCCACTGTGAAAAATTTCCCCCACTCTTTATCTGTGGCTAAATCAAAACGTAGATTCTATGAACAAAGCTTCTTTCTTGTTCCGTCTCTCTGCTTCCCACCTGACTACAACTTGGATGTCTTCAAGTCCAACGTTAACAAATTCCTAATGAACCGCCCTCTTAAGTAAACACTTCATTAAATCTCCACACTAACGTACTGTGTTTGCAATAACCCTTATCCCTGAGTGGCTTCCGGGCCTTGATAAGTGGTGACCACCGTGTAAATATATATATATATATATATATATATATATATATATATATATATATATATATATATATATATATATATAATACATGGTGTACTGTCATTGATATCGATGATTAAGGTTAGATCTCTTAAAAGTTATAATATAAAATAACATAATTATGATAATATATAAAAATAAGGGGAGGTACCCGTCGTTGCCCGGGTGTTTGGATGTGTGTGTAAGGGGAATGGGGTAAAGTAATGAATAACCGAAGTAACAATCCTGTTTAAATATTATAAAAAAAACGATGTTAAACTTCTTTAAAAAGTCGGAAAAACCAAAAAAAAAAAAAAACAGTGAAGAAACGTAAAATTCTTTTTAAAAAATCGGAAAAACAAAAAGACAAAATTAAAACATGGAATCAAAGTTCGTTTCGGTTTTTTTAGTAAACGCGATTTTCTATGTGTAAACTGAAGTCGTATTGCAGAACACGACTTTCTGTAAGAGAGTGTTTGAATAGTATGCTATGCAAATTGTTGAAGTAATATAAATGCTAATTAAACAACGTAAAAGTAAACTTGGGATAAGAATTAATGTTTGTGGGAATGTCGGTATCGGTTAATTCCGTCATGCGTTTCACTCAATAGGATGCATAGAACGGAAAGGCACGGTAAAATTCCATTCAAGTTTTTTTTAAGCAACTACGAAGTAAAGAAAACCTAAACCAGCGTTCCTTCGTAATTGTCCCGTGTGAACGATCCCAGAAACGGTGTCAGTGGTGGCGGGGGAAGGAGGAATTAATTAGAGAGAAAAGATTTTACTACTTCCATTGACTTTAACCGATTGTGGTAGTGAACTCTCAGCAGAAAAAATATAGGAATCCACGATTATCGAGGAAGTGGAGTAACACACCTCAGATATTGTGCTGCAGTTTGTGCATATTACATTTGCATGAAATGTCTTGATTTTTAATCTTATTAAGGTTAAAATCATAGGGGAAACAATGAGTTTATTTTATATATATAGGGATAAAATAATATATTATAAAATTACGAAAAGGGGAACAAAGAAGAATAACGCCTAATTCTTTGGGGGTTTTTTTTTTCATTTCCATGGCGATTTTAAAACAATTAGTAAAATAGTTAGGACAGATAAAAAAAATACCAAAATATCTTTCGGTTGACCTTTTTCAAGGCCACCATGATAACAATTTCCTCGAGAATTTCTGCAAAACAAAATGCCTCATCTGAGTACTCTCCAATGACCAACTATTGAACGGCTGTATGTCGATCATTGTCTGTGTCTATGTATCAAAGAGGGATATGTTGGGAAATTCTCATCTCCAAGCGCTGGAAGTACGCCCCATGAAGTCAACCTGGCACTGACCATTAAAACGATAAACGTCCATGTTATAGTGTTATAGTGAGTGAAGGGGATACCGTCTTTCTGAAAAGAGGAAATCACTTCTACACATGAGCAACGTCCCAGATTTAATTAAAAAAAAACGTGAAACGGTTGTAAAAATTTTTTGTGAGACAACTTATTTTTAACACCGACCCATGGTAAGCAGGATATTTTAAGGATGCCGAGAAATTATTTAGCTTTACCGGCAGCGATTTTGTCCAGCATACATTTTTCAATCGTGTGTAAACAGGAAATTTTCAAGAACCCGAAAAGTTTTTGCTTTTAAAGGCAGCGATTTTTCACTCTATACAATTTTCAGTCGTGTAAAGATGACCATTGGATGAAAGGATCCCAGTTACTTTGTAGCTTTGCATCAGTTTAGTGTTAGAGCAAATCAGCAAAACCCAATGAACTAATGTTTTGATCGGATTTATTTTTCTGATTTATAATCAGAGGAGAACGAATTCCAGCTGATATTTTGACCTGTAAAAATAGGTTTTCTGTATATGCCGACAACGAATCTAATATTTGATCTTTCGACAAGATCGAGTTATTCCCCTTACCATCCATAGTATACATCAATGCTGAGTGAAGTAAATTTAAATGTCGTAAAAAATAACTCGACTACCATACGGGATGTACATATGGCAAAAATATCATCCACATAACGTAAACAGCATACCGGTTTCGGCAACCGATCGAACAACAATTGCTCTTGAAACACAACAAAAATATTGGACAGTCCTGGTCCCAAAGGAATCTGTAGTAAGAATGTCAACAAGATAAAGCGTGTGTTCTTTCTGCCACTCATACATAAAAAGAAGAAAAAGAGGAAACGCGAGAAGTGTACCTGGTTTTATGCAAGAAGTCGTGAAGAACGTGATAAGCCTACGGGACTGGGCGAGATTTTAGGAGGATAAAACAACCCAGCTTGGAAGGGAAAAAGGTAGTTTTTTATTACGTCTTGCGTGGAACTGTTACGATCAGTCGCAGAACAGACTTCCTATCGCTATTCCATCAATTTGATAACACATGTGAATGCTGAATTGAAAGACTAAACCTATGGCTCAAGAAATATATTTTTAGGAACATGGGGGCTTAGCGAGAGAACGACTATGGGCATAAATCCCGATAGTTTCATCGAGAGGCACATTGGTGAACAAACTGGATAAACCATAGGTACAAAGATACTCAGTATTCACAGAGCGCCTTACTTCACAAATAAATTTTGCAAAGGAAAACGAGCCAGGAATGTAGCGTCCATATAGATTTAATTTTTTTTTTGTTATATACTTTTATTATTTTATAATGCCTTTAAACATGTTTTATGGTATTCTTTTCGTATTTATAACCATTAAAAATTATAAATCATAAATTTTACAGTATCTTCTTGCTTGACTTACTTATATATTTTTTATTCTTACTCCATTTTTTTTTATCTTTTCTTTCTTATTTTTTTCTTTTTTCTGTATATTTCTTTTTCTCTCGATTTTTTCGTCTTTCTTTATTTCTTTCTTTATTATTATTATTATTATTATTATTATTATTATCATCATCATCATCATTATATTATTACGCTTATCGCTCCGTCCGTTATCAACCTAAAAACCCTTAAAAGAAAAATGGAATATTCCAAATACCTAATAAATATTTGAAAGAAAACTGAATAAAAAATAACTTGTGTCGCTGTGATGCGCAAAGAATGCTTCGTTCTGATTGGATAAATGAGACTTCTTCTTAACCAATTGAAACTGAAACAAAGATGGCGGCCTTATCTTGTTATTTCAAAAGCTTATTTCGGAAACATAAACATACTTTCCACTGTGCGTACTTATGTTTACTTTAATAATTTTCTTTTATACTTACGACGTTTTGCTTCCTTTTTAAAACATAAGTATTTTTTTGTTTACAGGTTACTTCTATAAAACATTTTTTATTTCTTCTTAATACCTTTCACCCGCTATAAGATAATGGATCCTTCCTTGCGTAAACTTTAAATAAACACAAACAAAAATACTTCCTTTTGTGTGTGTGTGTGTGTGTGTGTGTGTGTGTGTGTGTGTGTGTGTGTGTGTGTGTGCGTGCGTTTTGCAACTACACTGAACTTTCACCTAACAAATTTTATACATTAATATTTCTGCAAAATATGGATTGTGTTGAAATAACACAAGCATAAAAATTGATGGTATTAACGTTTAATAAATTTTAATAAATTTTTTATACTTACGACGTTTTGCTTTCTTTTTAAAATATAAGTATTTTTGTTTACATTTTATAGTCATTAGATCGATGTTTTTATTTGTGTGCGTGTGTGCGTGTGTGCGTGTGTGCGTGTGTGCGTGCGTAGCAGAAAAAAATAAAGGATTTACTGACTTTTTTTTTCACTTTTATTCATAAATTTTATTTGAAAAAAATAAAAGAACAAAATTATTGCATTTTCATTTATCTGTTTGCGTTATGAACTAGACAAATAAAAAAACAATATTAGTCACAAAATGCAAATATTTATATACATGGAGGGGGAGGGGTAAATAGGTTCAAATTATAAATTTAAAATTCATTAACGCAGACGACACTGAAAAAATACGAAGTCATTTTTACGAGTAATAACAGAACATTTTCAGCCAATGTTAAATTGATACAATATATATATATATATATATATATATATATATATATATTATATTATAAATTACTAACAAGCTCTACCTACGTATTGAGCACTTTTGAAGTATATACTTAAAGTTTACGCATAAATCTATACTTTCGTATATTAATTTTATGTGAGTAAATGAAGTATATATATATATATATATATATATATATATATATACTAAATAGTAAGTTTGTTTTTGTGACTTTTGAAACATTTTCTCTGAAAAAGAACCCCTTTTTCCTATCAAATCGATTTGACTCTGATTCTTGTGACTTTTAATCTTATTTTGAATCGAATTTTTTATCAAAATTGTAAACTTAAAATGTAATGCTACAAATTAGAACTTTTTCACAAAATTTGTTTACATTTATTAATGCTTCTTTTACTTTCGTATATTTGTTGATTTTAAGTAATTATTTTAAATTTTTATTTAACTGGAGGAGTTAAACATTAGTACCATATACATATTCTATCACACATACATTGCATTAACATTCTAGATAAACTTCCATTTTTTTTTAGTGTATTCTAAAATATAAAATGGCTTGCGTTACAACAAAAATTGTTCAGATTTCCTGTTTTCAATAAATAATAATATCGCTGCTCGAATAATATTTTCTCACTTCGCTAGCGAGTCAAGCTCATCCAACCCAATAAAAAAAAATTGGGGCTTTTACTGAAACCACCAAATACGATTGACTTTTCCGTTTTAGGCACTTCCTAATAAGTAACAGCAGAACTTAAGTACAACTTTTTCCACAAAAAAAAAGAAAGATTTTTCAACCCGAGTCATAATTGAAAAAAATAAAATGTATGGACTACATTTAATTCTTTCTTTTGTTTTGTTTTTGTTTATTTTGCGTGACGTTTTGCTGTCTTATATCCGTTATCCAGTGACAACTTCAGTTTAAAAAAAATCTTTCCTTGATTTTAGTTTAACTGTGGTATTTTTTAATACCAAGGAGAGAAAAAAAATTTGGTTTACCAAAAAGTCTTTAGTTGATGTTTACTAACGGAGAACAGCAATTAGGAAATCCACTGGTGAACTTTTTTCCCCGTATGTTACTTTCTTGTACGTTTGCTCTTCGTAATTTAGTAATACGAATCTGTTTGTCGTTTTACAACAACAAAACAAAAATTCACTTTTGCAGTTTGTTGTTGTTTTTTTTTTCAAGATGGATTCCAAGAGAAACGGTGTAAATTGTCGCTTTTTCCACATTCGAGTTTTTTTTTTCTTTTTTTTTTCTCTGAGACTGCAATTAGCGGTTTTGGTTTGTTTTTTCCCCCCGATTAGTATTTTAGTAAATACAATACTATCAATCAATACTATCAATCGAGGTTACTTTTTCTCCGACTTGAGTCGAACTTCTCTTTAGTGTGAAATCCGTTTTTATAACTATTTCGTTCGTCAAAACTTGTATTCCTAAGAAAGGTCAACCGTATAGCTACCGACGTAATAGATGCACTGAAACTAAAGCTGCTTTCAGGACCGCCAGCAACCACTGTAAAAGAGTAATAAAAAAAATGCAAGAGAACTATATGCTCAATCCGTTAAATCCAAAGTAGCTGAGCAGCGACTTGGTTCCCACCAGTTCTGGCAAATAGCAAATAGGATCCTGAACAGAAACGTGCGCTCTATCCCAACCATTGTCAATGGACCAAAGGTCATCTCGACAGCATCCGACAAGGCCAAACTATTTGCCAAAAACTTTGCGGCAAATTCTACCCTGTGTGACGAAGGCCATCAACTCCCCATATTTCCTCCTATAACAGACAACACGCTATGCAACACACAAATATCTGTGCGTGAGGTCGCCAAGCTAACCAAGAACCTTGACTCCAGTAAATCAACTGGTCCCGACGGTATTCCAATTATAGTGTTAAAAAAATTACAACCAGAACTTGCCCCCATACTTTCCAAACTGTTTTAGCGTTGCCTTAAGGAGAAGTGCTTCCCAACACCCTGGAAAAACTCATCAGTATGCCCTGTATTTAAGAATTCAGGTGATAAGTCATCCCCCTCTCAGTACCGACCTGTGTGTCATGAGTAAGTTGCTGGAATCCACAATAAATAGAGAAGTAGTCAACCACCTCAGCAGAAATAACCTTCTTAGCGACATGCAATATGGTTTCCGCTCTGCTAGATCTACAGCAGATGTGCTAATGGTTATATCTCATAGGATTAGCGAATCTCTCGACAAAGGCTTCATTTCTAGGGCAATTGCTCTCGATATATCAAATATATGACGTGAAATTTCGATGTTTGTCATCCGGGTGATCAAGGTTCAATCTGATACCAAATTTGTCAACTTTGGTTGTGTCTGTCAAAAGTTTTAGCGTTACAAACAAACATACATACATACATACATACATACACACAGACGTTTCGCTTTTATATATTATACTAGCAGGGCTACCCGGCGTTGCTCGGGACCGTATAAACAATGAAAAAACAAAAGCAGATATTGAATATATGTTTTATTCTTAGAGGAGAGGAATCTTTCATCTCTATGTATTATTTGTTTTATCTACCCTAGGACTGGTATTGTTCATGTTTTATCCCTAGCGTAGGTAATTTACAGCATGTATATGAAATTGTTTTACCTTAGGGAGAAGAGAACAGGTAATATACAACATAATGTGTCTATATTACATCCCTGGCAACGCCTAGAAACCAGCTAGAACATGTATTTCAGTCAATCTTTATTACATCCTGGGCTATGCCGGGAAACCAGCTAATCTCTATTTAGTGACTTGACCACCAAAATACCTCCCTAAGTGTGTCCTTTCTTTTGAACTTATTAGATATAGGTATCTAGAAATGTGTGTGAAATTTTGTTGAATGCATTGTTCACTATGATTTTCTTATTGTTCTACACAATATCAACTGTAGCGAAATAACACAGTAAACTTAGTGTAGTGTTAGAATAAAGAGCAAAGGAAAAAATTAGAATCATATTCTGTAATTGCAAATCTAAATTTGCTAGCGTGTACCAGTATTTGCCAGGTTGTGGAAATTTGGAATTTATAACATATGTAGTGGCCTTTTCCTAGATACCTATTGCTAAAAATTATACTTTCATTTTGTTAGAAAAATCTCTCTTCGGATGCCCTGCATCATCCAAAATAAAAACAAATATTTTATAATTGTTTCAGTACATTGCTACACAATGTGACATTTGTTGGCGTTTGTAAAAAAAAATCATGAATGTGCTTATATTCCAAAAAAGAAAATATCAGTGCACAGTATTGAAAGTGTTTGAGATTCAAAAGTCTGTAACATTTCTACTAACTTCATAAGATGTCATGTGAGAAACTGAATTGAATATCAAGACATTATCTGAAGCGTTTTTATTTTGGTGCAACGTACGTGTTTACAGTGAACCTTAACTTTTAATAAACAGCTTGGTGTGCAATGACATAGGCTAAGAATCTTAGACAAAATATATATAAATTGGAAAAATGTGTGAACAAATGAAAAAAAAAATGATCCGCTCCACTTGATGACATCAAGCACAGTAATATTTTAGTGAAGAAAATATGAAATTGATGTTCAGTGATTAGTTTGGATGAATGAGAAACTGTAATTGTTTGATGCATAAAAAATAACTCATTTGCTGTATTTGATATTAAGCAGCAAAATATAGTGATTTGAATATTAAGGAAAACATCAAATCAGATTATGTAAAAAAAAAAATGAAATTAGAAAATATATATTTTCTGTTTATGAGTTTTGCCAATCAAAATTTTGTGGCAGAAATTGGGTGATTACCATGCAATTTTATTTTGGTAAAATTCTTAAATTATTTCAATGTTTATTATAATTTCTTATTAGTGACTTGTTATCATCAAAATCCGCCCCAAAGAGTGTCCTTTCTTTTATTAGGTATCAAAATAGGTATCCAGATTCCTACTTCTATACAAATGTGATATTTCAGATATGTAGATAAAAAATTTGTTGCATATATACGTTGAGAATTGTTCTCTCTCATTCTCTCTCTCACACACACATTCTCACTTTTATAGATATAATAGATAAATTATGCTAGATATATTTCCATATGTCTGAATAATCTATATACAAATTTTCAAATCTGTAGATAAAAAATTTGTTGAGTATATAGGTTGAGAATTGTTCTCTCTCTCTCTCTCTCTCTCACACACACACACACACACACACATTTTCACTTTTATAGATATAATAGATAATGCTAGATATATTTCTATATGTCTGAATACGCTACATACAAATTTTCAAATCTGTAGATATAAAATTTGTTGAGTATATAGGTTGAGAATTGTTCTCTCTCTCTCTCTCTCTCTCTCCTCTCACACATTCTCACTTTTATAGATATAATAGATTATGCTAAATATATTTCCATATGTCTGAATACACTATATAAAGATTTTCTAATCTGTAGATAAAAAATTTGTTGAATATAAAGGTTGAGAATTGTTCTTACTCTCTCTCTCTCTCACACACACAGACACATTCTCACTTTTATAGACATAATAGATAGATTATGCTAGATATATTTCCATATGTCTGAATACCCTATATACAAATTTTAAAATCTGTAGATGAAAAATTTGTTGAATATATAGGTTGAGAATTGTTCTCTCGCTCTGTCTCTCTCTCTCTCTTGCTACCTCACACACACACACACGCAAACATTCTCACTTTTATTATAGATATAAGAGATAGATTATGCTAAATATATTTCCATATGTCTGAATACCCTATTTCCAAATTTTCTAATCTGTAGATAAAAAATTTGTTTAGTATATAGGTTGAGAATTGTTCTCTCTCTCTCACACACACATTTTCACTTTTATAGATATAATAGATAGATTATGCTAGATATATTTCCATATGTCTGAATTCCCCTATATACAAATTTTCAAATCTGTAGATAAAAAATTTGTTGAGTACATAGGTTGAGAATTGTTCTCTCTCTCTCTCTCTCTCACAGACACACACATTTTCACTTTTGGAGATATAATAGATAGATTATGCTAGATATATTTCCATATGTCTGAATACCCTTTATAACAAATTTAAAATCTGTAGATAAAAAATTTGTTGAAATATAGGTTAAGAATTGTTCTCTCTCTCTCTCTCTCTCTCTCGCTACCTCACACACACACACAAACATTCTGACTTTTAAAGATATAATAGATAGATTATGCTAGATATATTCCATATGTCTTAATACCCTATATACAAATTTTCTAATCGGTAGATAAAAATTTTTTGAATGTTTTCAATCCTTATCCTCGAGTGGCGTCTGAGCCTTGATAAATGGTAATGCGTATTTAGCAAAATATAAATATATATATAACAAATTTACTGAATTTTCATTACTAACAATTGCTGTATTGTCCAATTGACTACTGCACTTTTGAACCGTTATCCTCGAGTGGCCTCTGGGCCTTGAGAAGTAGTAATTACTAACGATTACTATATTGTCCAATTGACTACTGTACTTTTTTAACCCTTATCCTCGGGTGGCCTCTGGGCCTTATTGTCCAATTGACTACTTTGGACTTTTTAACTCTTATCCTCGAGTGGCCTCTGGGCCTTGATAAGTGGAAATGACTAAGTAACAAAAAAATAGGTATATAACAAATTGCCCGAATTTCCATAACTAACGATTACTATATTGTCCAATTGACTAATGTGCACTGTTCAATCCTTATCCTCGAATGGCCTCTGGGCCTTGATAAGTGGTAATGCGTATTTAACAAAATATAAATATATATATAACAAATTTCCCGCATTTCCATTACTAACGATTACTATATTGTCCAATTGACTACAGCGCTTTTCAACCCTTATCCTCGAGTGGCCTCTGGGCCTTGATAAGTGGTAATATCCTTGAGTGGCCTCTTGGCCTTGATAAGTGGTAATGCCTAAGTAACAAAAAAATAGTTATATAACAAATTTCCCGAATTTTAATTACTAACGCTTACTACTGTGCACTTTTCAATCCTTATCGTCGAGGGGCCTGTGGGCCTTGATAAATGGTAATGCGTATGTAAAAAAATATACATATATATATAACAAATTTACTGAATTTCCATTACTAACCATTACTATATTGTCTAATTGACTACTGCACTTTTATACGCTTATCCTCGAGTGGCCTCTGGGCCTTGATAAGTGGTAATACCATCGAGTATTACAAATATCCCGCATTTCCATTACAACCGATTACTACTGTGCACTTTTCAATCCTTATCCTCGAGTGGCCTGTGCGCTTTGATAAGTGGCAATGCGTATTTAACAAAATATCAATATATATATAACAAATTTACTGAATTTCCATTACTAACGATTACTATATTTTGTCCAATTGACTACTGCACTTTTCAACCCTTATCCTCTGATAAGTGGTAATGCTTAAATAACAAAATATAAATATATATAACAAATTTCCCGACTTTCTATTACTAACGATTACTATGTTGTCCAATTGACTACTGCAATTTTCAACCCTTATCCTCGGGTGGCCTCTGGGCCTTATTGTCCAATTGACTGCTGTGCAAATATTAACTCTTATCCTCGAGTTGTATCTCGGCCTTGATAAGTGGAAATGCCTAAGTAACAAAAAAAAAGTATATAATAAATTTCCCGAATTTGACTACTGTGCACTTTTGAACTCTTATCCTCGAGTGGCCTCTGGGCCTTGATAAGTGGTCATATATATTTTTTACAAAATATATATATATATATATAACAAAATAGGTTGGAGTCGCTGAATAACTCATCCTCCCGTTAAAGCGGTTCCATCCTCTTTCCCGAATTTGACTACTGTGCACTTTCAACTCTCATCCTCGAGTGGCCTATGGGCCTTGATAAGTGGTAATATATATAGTTTCTACAAAATGTATATATATATATAACAAAATAGGTTGGTGTCGTTGAATAACTCATCCTCCCGTTAAAGTTGTTTCATCCTTTTTCCCAAATTTGACTACTGTGCACTTTTGAACTGTCATCCTCGAGTTGCCTATTGGCCTTGATAAGTGCTAATATAGAGAGAAGAGAAACAGGGTGAGAGAGAGAGAAGATAAAGAGGGTGAGAGAGAGGCAGAAGAGAAAGTTGTTCCATCCTCTTTACCAAATTTGACTACTGTGTACGTTTGAACTCTCATCCTCGAGTTGCCTATTGGCCTTGATATGTGCTAATATAGATAGAATATACATATATATAACAAAATAGGTTGGAGTCGCTGTATGAGGACAGAATATTCCAATATATCAAAAACAACCTGGCAACGCCGGATACTTCATCTAGAGAGTAAACCTAAACGTAGATTCCATGAACAAAGCTTCTTTCTTAGAACTGCACGCCTGTGGAATTGTCTTCCGTTTTCCTGCTTTCCGGCTGACTACAATATGGTTTTGTTCAAGTCTAAAGTAAATAAGTTCTTGATGAGCCGTTCCATATAAGTTATTAAATTTACCAAATTTTCATTACTAATGATTACTATATTGACCAACTTCTACTGTACACTCTTTAACCCTTATCCTTGAGTGGCCTCTGGGCCTTGATAATGTGGTGATGCCTTTGTAAAAAAAAAAAAAAATAAAAAAAAAATAAATAAATAAAATAAAATAAAATAAAATAATAATAATAATAATAATAATAATAAACAATAATAACAATAATAACAATAATAATAATAATAATAATAATAATAATAATAATAATAATAATTTTAGTTAGAAACACTTACTTTTTCGTCTGCTATTTGTTTTTAAACTCAGCTATAATCATCATCATCAGAAAGAAGAAGAAGAAGAAGAAGAAGAAGAAGAAGAAGAAGAAGAAGAAGAAGAAGAAGAAGAAACGGGCAACTGGTAATTTATTTTATTTTATTGTAAAAGAAAAAAAAGAGGAATTCACTTTTTCTGGGCAAGGCAAGCAGAATTTGACACACACACACGTGTGTGTGTGTGTGTGTGTGTGTGTGTGTGTGTGTGTGTGTGTGTGTGTGTGTTTATACTAAAATAATGCAAGATGAAGTTTTAAAATGATTAAATGTTTTATTTTATTTAAAATTAAAAACATTGCCCACTAAAAATGAAATTTTGGGTACAGCCGTGCTGAAGTAATAACTTATTATTTTGACAACCATTCTTAATGAGGAGCTGAAGGTGTTTTATAACTATTCTGTGCTTCCATCTTACAATTAAAAAAAGAAGATATCGTTAAACTTGAATTTAAACTGAAAAAAAAACTATAAAAATAGGACGGTAGCATTTGCCACCGTATACATTGTTCAATGTTTTTAATGTTAAATTATAAAATAAAACATATTTACACATTTTAAAACTTCATTATTTTTTAAATTTTTTAAACAACGTCGTTAATTTAAATTAAATTTTAATAGCATGAACACATTTTAAATAATTATGTGATTATATTTTACCCATTTAAAGTTTGTGAAACATGTAAAAGAAAAAATTCTGTTCGATACCGGTATCGACTTTTAGGAGTCACTTTTAGTGATTACCTGGTTTGTGAATATTTGTAAAACTAAAGGGCAAATCTGCCGAAACTTTTCTGTATTTCACCTAACAATTTCTTTAAGAAAGAAAAAGCATTCATATTTTCTCATGTTAAAAACAGCTCCTGTAACAAAAAACAATGTGTACTTTCAATTTTGTTAAAAAGTTTTCTTGAAAAAAATACCCAGAAAAACTTTAACCTAACAATTTACGATAAAAAACAGCAAAAACAAAAACAATCGAATCTTAATCGGTCCTTATTGCCAAATAGGCTACAGCTACAATCTTGGCCTTTTTGCCAAGATCAAAGTGTAGTATCTGTTCCGGCAGATGCTGCAAGCTATGACTAGCTATGACTAGCAAAGACCAGATGTGGGGGCAACCCCACATGCCTGACCATTAACCAGCTCCCATTTCCCACCTCTCGGGAGCTGGTCCCCTTTTTCCCTTCCCCCTCCCTTCACTCCTCACATTAAAAATCGGCCTTGTGCCTAATTTGCTCGGTGGGGGAGCAAATAAACACCATCTGTTCCGGCAGATACTGCACTTGAGATAATTTGTACCAGTCAATGGAGGGGAAACCCTCTATACTGGGACAATTATTATTTTTGGTAACCAGAGTGACCCCTTTTAGGGGAGCTGGTTTTTACCTCACATTAAAAACGGCCTTGTGCCTAATTTGCTCAGTGGGGGAGCAAATAAATACCATCTGTTCTTCAGATGCTGCACTTAAGATAATTTGTACCAGTCAATGGAGGGGAAACCCTCTATACTGGGACAATTATTATTTTTGGTAACCAGAGTGACCCCTTTTAGGGGAGCTGGTTTTTACCTCACATTAAAAACGGCCTTGTGCCTAATTTGCTCAGTGGGGGAGCAAATAAATACCATCTGTTCTTCAGATGCTGCACTTAAGATAATTTGTACCAGTCAATGGAGGGGAAACCCTCTATACTGGGACAATTATTATTTTTGGTAACCAGAGTGCCCCCTTTTTGCCTACTTTTAGGGGAGCTGGTTTTAACCTCACATTAAAAACGGCCTTGTGCCTAATTTGCTCAGTGGGGGAGCAAATAAACACCATCTGTTCTTCAGATGCTGCACTTAAGATAATTTGTACCAGTCAATGGAGGGGAAACCCTCTATACTGGGACAATTATTATTTTTGGTAACCAGAGTGACCCCTTTTAGGGGAGCTGGTTTTTACCTCACATTAAAAACGGCCTTGTGCCTAATTTGCTCAGTGGGGGAGCAAATAAATACCATCTGTTCTTCAGATGCTGCACTTAAGATAATTTGTACCAGTCAATGGAGGGGAAACCCTCTATACTGGGACAATTATTATTTTTGGTAACCAGAGTGCCCCCTTTTTGCCTACTTTTAGGGGAGCTGGTTTTAACCTCACATTAAAAACGGCCTTGTGCCTAATTTGCTCAGTGGGGGAGCAAATAAATACCATCTGTTCTTCAGATGCTGCACTTCTATTTCTTGTTCTCTTTCGGTGGAGGAGAAATCCTTCACGACTGAGACAATTTTTATTTTTGTACCTTTTCTCCACCTTAAAAAACGACCCTGGTGTCTAACTCTGTCCCGTGGGGAGGCATAGTAAATAGGTACAATGTTGAACGCGCCATCCGCATTTTTTTTTTCAAGTTAAATTCAACTTTCACAATATCTTTATTTTATAATTTCACAATATCTTTTATTTTAATAATAAAATATTAGTTGAAAGCACAGAATAGTTACAAAACACCTTCTCCTCTCCATGGTAAGAATGGCTGTAAAAAATATAAAAATACAGGTATTATTTCAGCACGTTACCAAAATGCATATGTACGGTGAATTTTCTTCGAAAATAAATGTACTTTCACCATACTATTTATAGTTTTAATAATAAAAAAGTTCATATTTTCTTATATAGAAGCAACTGTTTAAAAAAACACGTGTGCTGCCAATTTTGTTAAAAAATGATTTCACGACAAAGATGGTTTTGTTAAGGTTCTTCGACTTTTATGTTTCAACTCAAAACGCACCTTCTGTCGAGCAATTTTTTGTTGAATTAAAAAATTGGGCAGATAAACAAATAAATTTAAATTTAAAAAATAGGGGATGTTTTTTTTTACTTATCGATCAGAGTCATTAAATCGTGGGGCATGAATTGAAATAACTACCGGAAGTAAAAACCCAGAAGTCACGCAGAATCGACTTATGAAAAATATTTTTATTTTATTTAATTTATAATTTGCAATATTAATTTATTTTAATAACATAAAACATTCCTCGTCTCTAAGGATAGACTGTGTAAAAATTTCAATTAAATTTGTAATGCAGAAATATCGTTTTATTGATAACTAACAAACCAAGAATTAGATTATATATATATATATATATATATATATATATATATATATATATATATATATATATATATATATATATATATATATATTAAGTGTTTCCTTTTCAGATTAAATATGTTTTTAACTCTTTTTCATAGTGCTTTTAACATATTTTATTAACTATTTGCTCTTATATATATATATATATATATATATATATATATATATATATATATAAAACTAAAACACTAACAAGAAGCAAAATGGTTCGTGATTTTCTTTTTGCAGACGATGCTGCACTCATGGCCACTTCATTTGAAGAAGCACAAGAAATAGTTGACAAGTTTTCCAATGCCACAAAAGCATTTGGTTTGATGATTAGTATTAAAAAGACAGAAGATATCTACCAACCAAAGCCCACCTCGTTGCAGCAAGGTGGTGTGAATATTCCGAGACCAGAATATGTGGAACCTCAGAAAATCTTAGTGAATAGATAGCCTCTAAAGTATGTTAAATCCTTTGCATATCTCGGAAGTAAGGTGAATTCGTCAGCATCACTTGATGATGAGATATTGAGCAGAATTTCAAAGGCGACTGATGCCTTCGGCAAACTGCGGTCAAGCGTATGGAATGAAAGAGGTTTGACTCTAAAGACCAAAATCTCAGTCTATCGTGCAGTGATTGTTTCGATACTCCTGTATGGATCGGAAGCCTGGACCCCATACCGTAGGCAGATTTCACAACTGGATACATTCCATAAACGTGGCCTTCGTAGTATATGTGGATTAACATGGAAAGACAAGGCCCCTAATTCGGGATTGTTTACTAGGTGCGACATTTTAAGTATTGAGGCCTTCCTGGTGAAGTCTCAGCTTCAGTGGGCTGGTCACCTTGTTCGCATGGATGAAAACCGTCTTCCTAAGCAACTAGCATACAGTCAACTGAAAGAGGGTAATCGAAATGTGGGTCGTCCATTTCTGAGGTACAGAGATAAGCTGAAAGACAATCTTAAGCACGCAGGCCTGAACCCAAAAACCTTTGAAGAAGATGCTGCGGATAGAAAATTGTGGAGGGAAAAATGTTTTGCGGGCATTAACACATACATTGACACACGGCTATCAAACAAATCTTCGTAGAGCAAGAGTAAGAACAGCACCTTCCCAGCCTGTACCCTGTGAGTCGTGCGTCTTGGTTTGTAGGGGCAGAGCTGGCCTCGTGTCACACATGCAGCACAAGCATTGAAGGCAGAGTGAATCAGAGCGAATTTGTGGCCTTCATGCGTCAAACACGACGGGAGAGTCCATTATATATATATATATATATATTTATATTTATATATATATATATATATATTCATCTGTTAGAACGTTTTTAACTGAAATTTTCTGCAATTATGCAGAATGTAGAAACTATGCATAATTAGAATTCAGTGTAATAATTAAATGAAACCAATCATCTAATTAGAAACCACAAAAAAGAATTAAGTAATTTACTCTCGTTTTTCAAAGAAATATGCAAATTAGTTTTCTTGCGTGTAGTTGCTAGCATATCCAAAACTGAATATATTAAGGAGTTCGTTTTAATAATTTTTAAATAGAAAAAGTAGATCTGACAGCACAGATCAGTATTTGTCAAAGAATTGTTTTCACACCTTGACTTTGGCCAAATGGTCAGGGATGAGGTTGGGAAAAGTGCTGTCAACTATAGGGTCTTACACAGTCTTATGTGTCAAAGTTCTACTCAGAAATGTCAACCTCTTAGCATGTCTATGACTTACCAAGCCAGACACTCCTGAGCCTCCTTCATTTGAACGTTGTGTAAAAAGACCTATTTACAGATCATCATCTTCTTCCTTTCTTAAAAAAGTGAGAAGAATAGATGTGCTAAAGCCGCCAAGTGGTCTGCAGGTAGAGATTGGTAACATATGTGCAGAAGTGCATGGTGTACATCTCAGCTCTTCCTGTAAGGAGAAGCCAAATCCTCACAGACACTTCGATCTTTGACTGCACCGCTGAGCATTTTTTTCAAGCTAGAAACTCGTGCCAAACAACACACCAAGGGTAATTGTCTGTATTTTTGAGATGAGTTGTTTTCATTGATTAAGATTGTCAGACTGACTTCCTCATCTTGGTTGTTATAGTCACAACGTTTTGGCCGAGTGGTCTTAGACGTTGTATCAAAGTTTACAGTTACTCAAAGCTGCTGAGTTCAGTCCTGAACGAACGCAGTGAAAAGTAACATTCAAAACAGAGAATCAGCAACTATGTCCCAGAGCCTAGCTGGAGTCCGAACATGGTACCCCCGTAATAATAATAAAAGGGTTGGGTTCGAGACTCCTAACAAACGGTTCCTCAGTTCGATACAAAACACCTGATGAAGGCCGGAGGGCAAAACGGATGAAACGTTGTGACTATAACAACCAAGATGAGGAAGTCAGTCCGACAATCTCAATCAATGAAACACACCAAGGATCAAACCAAGCCAACCAACCAGTTGAAAACATTTTTTTAATTAAGGTCCAAATTAAGTTTTAAAAAAAAAACAAAAAAACTGTTCAGTGAGAAGTTTTCACCCTTGTGCAGTTTTTAATAAAGTCTTTCCTGACAGAACTCTCTTAAATTGTAAACACAGAATTTGTTTGGGATGTTTGCCAACATTCATTCCTCCTCTTCAAGGAACATGGAAACTGCAAATTTCAAACCGAGGTTTCCTCTTCAACAAGGTCTCGCCATATTGTCTCAGATCTGCTCGTAAAAACTGAATATTTGAGATCAAATAAAGAGCATTAAAACTACTTAAAACACACAAAAAAAGTCAAGTAGATATAAAAGTAACATTTATTATATATTTGATATTTTGTTCACGTAGTCGTTTGTTGCCTTTTCTACTACCCCCCCCCCCCCAGCGAGAGTTTTATTTTTTTACTTTTATTTTAGTTACTTTCATTGATCCCCTCTCCCTTCCCTATTGTATTATTACTTTTATCTTTATATAAAGGAAAAAGTTATGTACGGAAATTGACGTCATGGAAAACACAAAATAAAGAGCAAATACGCCCAAATACATCTACGCAGATATCAACACAACTGCCTATGGCTACACTTCAAAGAGCATTTACGATCATGATCTCGATAATTCTTGTTCACACCTAAAGTAAATGACGCAGTGGATGGAAAAAGTGATGTGTTACTTTAACATAACTATTTCAATATTAACTTTTATGTTTTTCCCTTTTTAATTGTTAATGTAATTAATTTAATTGTTAACGCAATTAATTTAATTGTTAACGCAATTAATTTAATTGTTAACGTAATTATATACATTTTTTTTTCGTGGGATGTTGCAAGTTAGGTTTAATTCAAACGATATCATAAGACTTTCACATCTAAAAACAAGAATAAGCCCCCACCAAATTCATACTAGAATTGTCCACAGGGACTCATGGCATAACGGATAAAATACTGAGTAAAATTCAGTTCTAAGTGACAGTCTTCCACAATTTGCGAATTACTTAAAACTTCAACCCAATCATGGCTGACAGAATGGGGGCATGTTACACTCATGGATTCAAAAAAGTGTTCCGTTCAAAATTTCATGTAGATTTCCAAATCAGATAAAGATTCCATAGTTCGACATGATACACTTGTAGAAGATAGTTCAGATGTTGGAAACAATCAATATATTATTCTATTTGCTTTTATTACTTTTTTTTCTCTACAACTAAAAAACATATATGGAATTTGACAACACAGATTAAGGAGCAAATACGCCCAAATACATTACATACATTTTATTTACACATTGACAAATGAAACAAAAAAAAGTAACATAGCAGAACATCTCACTGCTGATGCAATTCTCTACCTCTGATATTGAGCATATGGTGCAATAGGGAAAATGGTGGTTGATTAATTTGAATGCATCTAAAACAAGTTTCTATCTTTACATCAACGCTCTGATCCCCGTCTGGCATCAATTGAAATGAATGGCTCTTGTCTTGGGAAGGCTCCATGTTTTGACAAGCTTTTGGGTCTGACATTTACTCCTAATCTTAAATGGAACATGTACTTCAAATCCCTTGCAAATGTCGCTGAAAAAATGGTGGGATCATTCCATATCATATCCAGTAGATATCTCATTGCTCATGCAATTCTCTACCTGTATAAGAGCCAGCTACGTCCTAGGATGGAGTACTGTTGCCACATCTGGGTAGGAACTGCTAGAAGCACCTTATCCTACCTTGACAGAGTTCAAAATAGACTTTGTAGACCAGTAGGTGATGCCCTTTTCTCTTCCATGCAAGCCTTTTTCATACAGAAGAGACGTTGCGAGCCTGTCTCTGCTCTATCGTTATTTTCATGGTAAGTACTCATCTGAGCTCCAAGCTATGGTCCCTCCTTGCCAAAATTTTACGAAGAACACTCAGCTAACTAAAACCACTCTCAATAATTTCCCCCACTCTTTATCTATGCCTAAACCTAAACGTAAATTCCATAAACAAAGCTTCTTTATTAGAACTGCATGTGGAACTCTTTCCCGTTTCCCTGCTTTCCAGCTCTCTAATATGGTCATCTTCAAATCTGATGTAAACAAGTTCTTGATGAAGTGTCCCATTAAGTAATCCAATTTACCAAATTTCCATAAGTAACCGTTACTACTATATTGTCCCATTGACTACCGTACATTCATTAGCCCTTATCCTCGAGTGGCTTCCGGGCCTTGATAAGTGGTGACTCATTTGTAAAAAAAATTATAATGAAACGATTTTACTCGCTCTCCTGGTTTCTGCCATACGAGATAGGCATAGGGTCCAGGACAAAGTCATCTTATATTTTTGGCAAATAGCAAACAGGATCCTGAACAGAAGTGTGCGTTCTATCCCAACCATTATCAATGGACCTGAGGTCATCTCGTCAGCATCAGACAAGGCCAAACTATTTGCCAAGAACTTTGCAGCTAATTCTACCCTATGCGATGAAGGCCATCAACTCCCCTTATTTCCACTTATAACACAGAAAATACTAGGTAACATACAAATATCTGTGCATGAGGTCGCCAAGCTAATCAAGACCCTTGATTCCAGTAAAGCAACTGGTCCTGACGGCATCCCAATTATAGTGTTAAAAAAGCTTCAACCAGAACTTGCCCCCATACTTACAAAACTGTTTAAGCGTTGCCTTAAGAAGTGCTTTCCAACACCCTGGAAAACCTCATCAGTATGCCCTGCATTTAAGAATTCAGGTGATAAGTAATCTCCCTCTCAGTACAGACCAATAAGTCTCCTGTGTGTCATGAGTAAGTTGCTGGAATCCATATTAAATAGAGAAATAGTCAACCACCTCAGCAGAAACAACCTTCTTAGTGACACGCAATATAGTTTCTGTTCTGCAAGATCTACTGCAGATGTGCTAACGGTTATTTCTCATAGGATTAGTGAATCTCTTGACAAAGGCTTCCTTTCTAGGACAATTGCTCTTGACATATTAAAGGCCTTCAACAAGGTATGGCATAAAGGCCTACTTCACAAGATTTCCAGCTACAGTATAACTGGAAATATTCTCTCTATCATTAAATCATTTCTCTCTGATAGGCTCATAAGAGTAGTGGTTGATGGACAAAAATCAGAAGCCTGCAGTATTAATGCTGATGACACGACCATCTACGGCAACACATCAAAGGCTGTAAATGACAAAATTCTCTCTGATTCTCTCTCCTCTGATCTCGAGCACGTGGTTCAGTGGGGGAAGACGTGGCTGGTTACCTTTAATGCATCTAAAACCAAGCTCCTATCTTTACATCATCAACGCTCTGATCCCCATCTGGCATCAATTGAAATGGATGGCTCTCGTCTAGGAGAAGCCCCATGTTTTACAAGCTTCTGGGCTTGACCTTTACTCCTGATCTGAAATGGAACACGTACATCAAGTCTGTTGCCAAGGTCGCTGGAAAGATGGTGGGATCCTTCTACCGCTCCAGAAGATATCTCACTACTGATGCAATTCTCTATCTGTATAAAAGCCAAGTACGCCCAAGGATGGAATACTGCTGCCATATCTGGGCAGGAGCTGCTAAAAACAGCCTATCCTGCCTTGACAGAGTACAAAATAGATTTCATGGCTAAGTGGGGGATACCCTTTTCTCTTCCCTGCAACCTCTCTCTCACAGAAGATACGTTGCCAGCCTATCTTTGTTTTATCGTTATTTCCATGGCAGTCTGAACTCCAATCTCTAGTCCCCACTCGCCAATCTTTCACGAAAAACACCCGTCTAGCTGAGATCACTGTCAATAATTTCCCCCACTCTTTATCTGTGCCTAAATCAAAACGTAGCTTCTTTCTTAGAACTGCATGCCTGTGGAACTCTGTTCCGTCTGCCCGCTTCCCACTTGACTAGAACCTGGATGTCTTCAAGTCCAACGTAAACAAATTCCTAATGAACCGCACCCTTAAGTATACACATTTATTAAATCTACTGTACATGCAATAATCCTTATCCCTGAGAGGCTTCCGGGTCTTGATAAGTGGTGATCACCTTGTAAAAAAAAAGAAATCGCGTCCCACTGTCTGGGCCTGTAGAGAAGTAACCCACGAGTATCTTAGCAACTCTTGTTCTTCTCCGTTATCCCCTACATCCCGTTTCTTTTAATTTTTTGTAAGAATATATTTATTTTTCGGGATTTGCATTTAATGAAAAATAAATATATTTCGTAAAAAGAATCGATTATCCATCAAAATCGATAGAAACAGTTTATGAAATGTTGGAATTTAAATTCCGTAAATTCTTCCGATTTTATTTCTTCTTTTTTTATTAACGAAACAAAATCGACATGTATATTTTTTAAACAAATGTTGCATGCTTGTCATTATCTTTTATGATTTAAAATTTTTTTTTTTTTTTTCATTCTTTGTTCATTTAAAAATATACTTCTAAACGTGAATCGCGACAGAACAGGCCATAAGTTGCTTGCCAGTTAGAGAAGATAAACTTCCGTTTGCAATATTGACTTATTTTTATATAGTCTCGTTTGACAAGTTGTTTTCAACACGCTCGTTTGTATTACAGCTTTTTAAAGTAGGTCAAAAGGAGAGTACTTCTTTTAATTAGAGATTTGTAACGAAATATAACCGCGTCGCGCGTCACTGGAGAATGAAAAAAAAAAGGAAAATTGTATCATTGTACTCGAGTGCGATGTAGATCTACTAAAATCTGCTAACACCAGGCCAGACATGTTATTACATAAAAAAAAATGAAAATGGGAAAATATGGAAAAACCCACAGTCTTCAAACCACAAAATATAAAAGATCAAAATGACGTAGTCTGCCTAATATTTAGTTTATCATGAATCATCTCTTAAAAAAAGAAGAAAAAAAAAGATAAAGAAATATTAATCTGTTAATGTGTTTCTTGTTTTATTTTTTACCAGCAAGGCTACTTGACGTTGTCCGGGCCATAAAAAAAAAACAAAAAAAAAACACTCGTAGCGGTTAAAAAGTGCATGTAACATTTTTACAAAATGCGTGTGTATGTGTGTACCTGTCTGTCAAAAATTTTCGATATACGTGACGAACACTGACAAAATTGGTATCGTTAGAAACATCCGTCTCTCGGACGACAAATATAAAAAAATTGGCCAAAAACATTAAGGGGTCATTTTTGCAATAACTAAGCTTATTTCGAACGCCCGCGACGTCGTAAGTCACTGTGGGTGCGGGAGTTAAGCCATTGACTTTTTTCTGACCTTTTTTTTTTCTTCCTTTGCATTACAGGTGTGTTTCTTTTTTTTTCTTCTTTTTTTTTTGGGGGGGGAATACCGCTCTCCACCCAGGCTTCCTACTGCGTCTAATTATTATTTTTTTACGGGTCCAACAGGATTAAAAAAGTAATTGAAAAAAATTTTTCTTCTTACAATTAATGACTTTTTGTAATTACACTTTCGTCGCATTTATTATTATTATTATTATTATTATTATTATTATTATTATTATTATCATTATCATTATTATTATTATTATTATTATTATTATTATTATTATTATTATTATTCTTTGTTTTGTTTTTGTTTTTTGTGTTGCTGCTGCTGCACTACCAGTTTAGCCCGGCTTTGCTCAGGCCCTATGTACTGTTCATAACTTTATGTGCATATGTATATATATATATATATTTAAAATTTTTACTCATGTCCAGTTAACCGACATCCAAAATTTCAAGTGTTCAGACCCAAAATTAGTGAAGGAGTTTGGTAGAGTCTGCAAAGGTAAACTCTTTCAACTTTGGCCTCATAGCAGCCCAATTTTTGCCCAAAACTAATTAAAATGTTTGCGGCATGTCTGATTTCTCTTTATGTAAAATTTCAAATGTTTATAATCCAAATTTGCTGAATAGTTTGCTAGAAACAACAAAGGCAAAATCTTTTGAACTTTGACCCCTTGACAGCCAAATTTCCGGCCTAAAAACAATTAAAAAGCTTTCCCCATGACTGAATACACTTTATGTAACATTTCAAAATTTTAGACTAAAAATTGACTGAGTAATTTGGTAGAGACTGCAGAGGTTAAATATTTTAAAACTGTAACCCCAATTTTGACCCCCCCCCTACATCTACTGTTTTGGCCTCAAATTATATTAAAAAGTTTGATCCATGTCCAAGTAACCTACATCCAAAATTTCAAGTGTTTAGACCCAAAATTGGTGGAGGAGTTGGGTAGTGTTATCAAAGGTCAAATCGTTGAACTTTGACTCCTTGACAGCTGCATTTCTGGCCGAAAAATGATTAAAAAGATTTTTCCAAATCTCAGTACCCATTATGTCAAATCACGAGTCTGTAGACTGAAAATTGATAGAGTAGTTTAGTAGGGAAATGTACACACACAGACGCACACACACCCACAGACAATTTCATTTTTATAGATATACTAGCAGTTCAGCCCAGCTTTGTTTGCTCTACGTGTGAATACACTTTATGTAAGAGTTCCAATGTTTAAACAAAACATTGTATGAGTAATTTCGTAGAGACCGCAGAGGTAAATTTTTTTAACTTTGACCCAAATTTCAACCCCATAAAATTTATTATTTTGGTCTCAAATCAAAATACAGTTTTACCCATGTCCAAGTTAACTGCATCGAAAATTTCAAGGGTTTAGATCCAAAATTCTGCGAGCCTTTCCTAGTCTCACACAAAAACACGTTCACATTTCAAGCTATATTACTTGTCGCATACATACGCGCACACAAACATACGCACCCACGTCCACACATGTACATATATTCACGTTCGCGTACATACACTCACATTCACGTGTATATACACACACGCTAACATGCACACATGTACTCACACACGCGCACATGAACACACAGATGGACGACGTCACTTCCTCTTTCAAAGGAAATCCACACATGCGCAAAAGACACTCTGGAAACGAGTATAAAACAAAGAGCAATAACCGGCTTCTTCCTTTTAGGACCAGCTCTCGGGCTGAGAGGTTCGACGAACTGTCGCCTCCTGAAAGGGAGGCGCGTACCTCACACCACTTGCTACTATGTGGGACAAAAGGCTAACAGACCGTACGTACACATTCTCACTCTTTCTCTCTCTATCTACTGGTCCCTGAGAACACCTTCGCGTAGCGGACTGCTAACTGACGTCAACCCATTATCTTTGTCTTGGTCTACACGCTGGACTATCATTCCAATTTTCACTACGTTACTCACCTCTTTTCCCAGGCGTGAACAAACGATAGTGAACCGAACGTGAGATGAAAACACATTTCCTTTTTCCTTATACAATACCTGTCCTCTACAAACGATGGTTACACCCGCGCGGACATGAACACATGTTATATCTAAAACATTCTTTCAACAGTAAATAAATGACGTTTATCTTATCCATCAATTGAGTTTTCGTTTCCTTCAATTCCATTCGTTTCATTATTTTCTTGTGGCGAGTTAGGGTATTATTATATCCTGGTCCGCAACAAACTACATTGAAAATTTCAAGTGTTTAGATCCAAAATAGGCGGGGGAATTTGGTAGAATCTGCAAAGGTCAACTCTTTCAACTTTGACCTTTTGGCAGCCAAATTTTCGCCCCAAAACTGGTTAAAATGCTTGCCGCATATCTGAATATCCGTTAGGTATAAATTTCAAATGTTTAGACCCAAAATTGGCTGAGTAATTTGCTAGACACAGCAAAGGTAAAATCTTTTGAACTTTGACCCCTTGACAGCTCAAATTTTCGACCCAAACCGATTAAAAAGCTTGCCCTATCTCTGAATACATTTTACATTAAATTTTAAATATTTAGACCAGAAATTCGCTGAGTAATTTGGTAGAGACTGCAGAGGAAAATTTTTTTAAAAACGTTGACCTAATTTTGACCCCATCACATTTATTGGGGGGGGGCTCAAATCATATTAAAAAGTTTGATCCATGTCCAAGCAACCTACATCCAAAATTTCAAGTTGTTTAGACCCAAAATTTGCGGAGGAGTTTGGTAGAGTTTTCAAAGGTCAAATCGTTGAACTTTGACCTCTTGACAGCCAAATTTCTGGCCGAAAACAGATTAAAAAGATTTTCCCAACTCTCAATACCCCTAATGTCAAATCTCGAGTCTCTAGACTGAAAATTGACAGTTATTTGGTAGGGAAATACACACACACACACACACACACACACACACACACACACACACACACACACACATTTTCACTTAGATAGATAGATAGATAGATAGATAGATAGATAGATAGATAGATAGATAGGTTATATAAAGTAGTTGAAAATTATCATACGGAAACTGAACGAATCGAATCTCTTAGTAAAATAGATTTAGTTCCATTGGAACTTCCGAAAAACCTCTGCTGGAATATGCTGACAAATTTCGATTTCTGCACGCTCCATATTTTGCATAAGTACAAAAAATATTAAAAAAAAAAAAAAAAAAAAAAAAAAAAAAAAAAGATAAATAGATAAATAATAGGCGCTTATGTCAACAGATCATTAAATCTAAGGGAGATAACCAGCATAGACATAACAAAAATAAGCATATTTTGCAAGATATTATTTGGGACGTTGAAATAATCAGTAGAACAATGAAAGAATGTTAAAATAATTTTTTAAAAAAATGATTACACGATTATTGTAGCCGAGTTCCGGAAATTGCTGGAGCAGTTTACAAAAAGGAAACAAGTTAGCAAAGTTAATCAACAAACTTAAAATATAACAATGTTAAGTAACAAAATAAACTTATTAACGTACACTAGGCAGTTCTGAGTAACTTTTTTTTTTCCAGAAAGATAAAACCCTGACACAAAACAAAAATAAACAACCTGTTACAATGAAACGATTTTAATTAATTAAAAACAAAAATTAAATAAACTTGTTAACTAATGGAAATGAAAAAAAAAATCATATCACATATTGATCCCTGATGGCAATAATTATACGGGGGAATAACTCGCCCTTCTCCCTTATCCGCCAAAAAACAAAAAAAAAAAAAAAAAATCTCCATGAGATGAAGGTGGAACATTTCAGTTCTCGTCCCCAACAATTGTCGGATGTGTCTCTTGGAAGGAGACCAAAAACCTTACGTTAAAAATAAGAAATTTGTTTTTCTTTATTTTAGTAAATCGTAAAAACGAATGAAAAGCATATAAATTTCAATGCTTAATTTTTAACGTATCTTCTTTAATAATTAAAAGCAAATTTAAATGTTAATTAATATTTAAACGTATCTTAATTATTTTGTAACGTAGTTTCCTTAATAATTAAAAACAAATTTAAATATTAATTAATATTTAAATGTATCTTTATTATTTTTAACGTATCTTCTTTAATAATTAAAAACAGAAATTTAAATGTTAATTAATATTTAAACGTATCTTAAGCATTGTTTAACGTATTTTTAATAATTAAAAACAAATTTAAATGTAAATTTATATTTAAACGTATCTTAATTATTTTTAACGTATCTTCTTTAATAATTAAAAACAGGAATTTAAATGTTAATTAATATTTAAAATATCTTAATTATTTTTTAACGTATCGTCTTTAATAATTAAAAACAAATTTAAACGTTAATTAATATTTAAACGTATCTTAATTATTTTTAAAGTATCTTCTTTAATAATTAAAACCAATTTAAATGTTAATTAATATTTAAACGTATCTTAATTATTTTTAACGTATCTTCTTTAATAATTAAAAACAAATTTAAATGTTAATTTATATTTAAACGTATCTTAATTATTTTTAACGTATTTTTTAAATAATTAAAAACAGAAATTAAAATGTTAATTAATATTTAAACGTATCTTAATTATTGTTTAACGTATTTTTAATAATTAAAAACAAATTTAAATGTAAATTTATATTTAAACGGATCTTAATTATTTTTAACGTATCTTTAATAATTAAAAACAGGAATGTTGATTAATATTTAAACGTATCTTAATTATTTTAACGTATCTTTAATAATTAAAAACAATTTAAATGTTAATTAATATTAAAACCTATCTTAATTATTTTTCCGTATCTTCTTTAATAATTAAAAACAAATTTAAATGTTAATTAATATTTAAACGTATCTATATTAATTTTTAACGTATCTTCTTTAATAATTAAAAACAGAAGTTTAAATGTTAATTAATATTTATATGTATCTTTATTATTTTTAACGTATCTTCTTTAATAATTAAAACCAATTTAAATGTGAATTAATATTTAAAAGTATCTTAATTATTTGTAACGTATCTTCTTTAATAATTAAAAACAGAAGTTTAAATGTTAATTAATATTTAAACGTATCTTAATTAATTTTTAACGTATGTTCTTTATTAATTAAAAACTAATTTAAATGTTAATTTATATTTAAACGTATTATTATGATTTTTAACGTATCTTCTTTAATAATTAAAAACAAATTTAAATGTTAATTAATATTTAAACGTATCTTAATTATTTTTTTAACGTATCGTCTTTAATAATTAAAAACAAATTTAAACGTTAATTAATATTTAAATGTATCTTAATTATTTTTAAAGTATCTTCTTTAATAATTAAAACCAATTTAAATGTTAATTAATATTTAAACGTATCTTAATTATTTTTAACGTATCTTCTTTAATAATTAAAAACAGGAATTTAAATGTTAATTAATATTTAAACGTATCTTAATTATTTTTTAACGTATCGTCTTTAATAATTAAAAACAAATTTAAACGTTAATTAATATTTAAACGTATCTTAATTATTTTTAAAGTATCTTCTTTAATAATTAAAACCAATTTAAATGTTAATTAATATTTAAACGTGTCTTAATTATTTTTAACGTATCTTCTTTAATAATTAAAAACAAATTTAAATGTTAATTTATATTTAAACGTATCTTTATTATTTTTAACGGTTTTTTTAAATAATTAAAAACAGAAATTTAAATGTTAATTAATATTTAAACGTATCTTAATTATTGTTTAACGTATTTTTAATAATTAAAAACAAATTTAAATGTAAATTTATATTTAAACGTATCTTAATTATTTTAACGTATCTTTAATAATTAAAAACAGAAATTTAAATGTTAATTAATATTTAAACGTATCTTAATGATTTTTAACGTATCTTCTTTAATAATTAAAAACTAATTTAAATGTTAATTTATATTTAAACGTATCTTAATTATTTTTAACGTATTTTTTAAATAATTAAAAACAGAAATTTAAATGTTAATTAATATTTAAACGTATCTTAATTATTTTTACGTATCTTCTTTAATAATTAAAAACAAATTTAAATGTTAATTAATATTTAAACGTATCTTTATTATTTTTAACGTATCTTCTTTAATAATTAAAAACAGAAATTTAAATGTGAATAATATTTAAACGTATCTTAATTATTTTTAACGTATCTTCTTTAATAATTAAAAACTAATTTAAATGTTTGCTTCATATCTATACGCCAACAACAAAAAAACTATCACAATTATTTGCCTTATTTGCAGACGGATTTTATATATATATATATATATATATATATATATATATATATATATATATATATATATATATATATATATATATATATATATATATATATATATATATATATATATATATATATATATATATATATATATATATATATATATATATATATATATATATAACCCCTTTCGCACGCTAACAACTGACCTACAGCTCCGGCATTCCCAATACCATCCGTCTGTGAGTTTACTTCTTTTAGTAAACGTTCTAGGGATTTCACATGCTAAACAAGGGCTAGAATTCCCTATCATTCCAATGGAAGCTGCAAACTGAATCTCATCCTCTGTTATTTGGGGTAAAATTGAACTAAATGTCCAATTTAACTCATTAATATCTCGTGGACTGAAGACATGATGGTCCACTATACGTTCTTTAGAAACTCGGGGAAATTCTAAATTAGACATGTTATCTATTCTCAGAATTCTTAGTAATGATTTTGTAGCCGAAAGCAATAAAAAAGTTAAAGTCCAATAGCCAATGAAAAAGTTGTTTATCTTTTGTATAGATAACAATCAAAAAGTTGTTGTCTAATTATTTAATGAAAAATGCTTCCCTTATTTAAGAGAGAAAAAAAAAGACGAACACTGAAGTGTTCGTCTTTTTTTTCTTGTGCAGAATCTTTGAACGTTGTTATTTTTCTTCTTTTTTTAATACATTTGTACATAATAGTAAAAAAAAAAAAAAACTTTAATCATTGACAGAAATGACTGATTACCTAAAATAAAAAAAAAATAAAATTCTTATTTGTTTAATTTTTTATTTTCGTTTAAAAACAAATTACATTGACGGTTTAAATACTTCAAAATCTCCTTCAAAAACGTTTTCTATGTTCGTGGTTTTGTATACGTTAATTATTATGCGCCCAAATTAGATTTTGAAAAATGAAACTACAGAATAGTACAAATAAATAAATTAATTAATTAAACTTTAATCATAGCCAGAAATTGACGGTTTAAATACTTCCAAAAAGTTTTAATTATCCTGACGATGGCTGATTACAACTGTTTAAGAAAAACAAATTTCTCTTATTTTTTATTTTATTATTTTATTTTATTTTTTATTTATTTATTTTTTTTTTTTTGTGTAATCATTTTTTTTACTTTTTTTTTTAATTTAACATTCTTCATTGTTCTATTATATCTTATATGCTTATTTTTGCTATGTCTATGCTGGTTATCTCCCTTAGCGCAAATTAATATCCATTAATGTAGAATCAACAATGACTCTCAGTAAGTGTCCTTACCAAGGGAAATAACTCTACAAATCTTGTAAAAGTTATTCCCCCTTCTACCAATTAAACCTTGAAAATTATAGAAATTGAAAAATAAGAATAAAAATGGTGGTATGGGGAGATAGGAATACAGATGAGAACAATTCAACCAGAAAATTTGAAAACAAATACAATACCTCGTAATATAAATTATAAGATAATTGGACAATTTTGTCCTAAATAAATTAAATTTCTGCTCCTCATAAAATCGGTTCTCTCTATCAAACATGTTCTCACACCTGAGGCTATTCTCTATCTCTAGAAATCTACTGTCAAACCATATATAGAGTAATATTGCCATATTTAGACTGGTGAATCCATACCCCATCTGAATATTCTTGATAAAGTGAAGAAACATATCTGTAATTTGATTGGTACCACTCTTTCTCCTTCACTGCAACCCCCCCTCTCTCTCTTTCTCTCTCTTTTTCTCTCTTACACACACACACGAACTCTTTCCTACACAGACATGATGTTGCTAGTCTCAGTCTTTTTTATAAACACTATTATGGCATATGTTCTTCAGAATTGTTTGATCTATTCCCTGCTTCCTTTGTTCTAGCTCGTTTGACTCGTTAGTCTAGTGGTCTCCATCAATTCACTGTTTTAATACCTCATTGTAATACAGTTTCCTATTCCAGTAACTTCTTTCCAAGAACTGCAAAGTTGTGGAACTCTCTTCCTGCTCACTGTTTTCCTCCTACCTACAACCTTGATCTTTTCAAAACTAAGGTCAGTAAGCGTTTCCTGTCTTTGCAATAATAATTTTTCGTTCTTGTTAGTTCCTTACATCAAATGGCTTCATGCCTTGTCACGAACTATTTCCATAAAAAACAATATTCTGAAATATTTAACATGATCATTAGATATTTTCTTTGAATAATGTAATTCAAAAAGGAAATAATTGTCTTTCAAACAGTCGGCATGACTTTCTCTTGGTGCAACTCTGGTTTCAGAAAGTGTTCTGGAGTTTTGTCGACATCTAACCATTGAACCAAGCTTAACCGGTTGTTGTAAAGAACCCACTTTTTATCGCAAGTCGCAACCCAGTCGAGGAACGGGTCATTCTTGTTGCGCAAAAGAAGGAAAGCAGCACCTAACAGCTGCTAAACTCCTGACTGACAAACAATATGGATTCAGGCAAGCCCGTTCAACAGCAGATATCTTAACTGTAGTTTCTGAACGTATATACTGTTCATTGGACAAAACAGGGGAGGGTAGAGCGGTGGCCCTTGACATATTTAAGGCTTTTGACAGGGTATGGCACGATGGTCTTCTAAGGAAAATTAGATCATATGGAATCACTGGAAGAATTCATAATGTAATTAAATCCTTCTTAAGTAAGAGAAAAATCAAAGTTGTCCTCGACGGTCGTACATCTAAACAATATGACATAAATGCGGGAGTACCTCAGGGGTCTATCCTTGGACATCTATTATTCCTGATATTCATAAATGACCTCCCTGATAAAATTGTTTCGTAGATGGGTATTTTTGCCGATGACACCACTCTCTATAACAGATATGAGGGGAAAACAAATGAACACATATCCAAGGAAATGGCAGAAACACTAGAGGATGACCTCCAATCTGTAGTGGAATGGGGACAAAAATAGTTGGTCACATTCAATGCTGCTAAGACTAAGCTTGTTTCCTTCAATAACTACAAGAAACCTTCTCTACTACCAATAGCAATGGCCAAGAACACATTGCCTGAGAGTACTTCTTTTAAACTCCTCGGCCTAACGTTTACAGGGAATATGAACTGGAATAGATACATTGAGAGCATTGCCAAGGCTGCTGCAAGGAAGGTTGGCTCCCTCTACAGTGCTAAAAAACTACTTACGCCTGACAGTATCCTATACCTCTATAAGGCCACCATTCGCCCATGTATGGAGTACTGTTGTCACATCTGGGCTGGTGCATCTGCTGCTTGTCTCTTGCTCCTGGACAGGGTTCAAAAGAGAGTCGCCAACCTGATAGGTCCTGAACTGTCATCTAGGCTTCAGCCTCTGTCCCATCGACGAGATGTTGCATCCCTCTGCCTGTTCTACAAATACTTTAATGGTGAATGCTCTGATGAACTGTAAACACTTGTACCTTCCAGACGTTACTACCCCCGACAAACCCGACAAGCTACTAAGTCTCATCCCTTTACAGTAGAGATCCCTAGGTGCAAGAAAGCCTTTTACTCCAATAGTTGCTTCCCCAGAACTGCAGGTCTTTGGAACTCCCTTCCGGGATTCTGCTTTCCCAACTGCAATGATATGCAGAAGTTCAAGTGTAATGTTAACAAACATCTTTCTACTCATCTCCCTTCATAATGACCCCGCTAATTCAGTCCCTAATAGTAGCCCCCCTGCTTCAAAGTGGCACTGTGCCTTGTTTGGGGTGAAAATTGAATAAAAAAAAATTTTTTTTTTTTAAATTTATAACTGCGTTTCTTTTGGTTCTCGCTCAATTCATGGGGCACCCAGCGATTATCAAGGTTACATTTGAGGCAAATATTTGACACCCCCCCCTTCATAAAATGAGGTGTCTATTCTGAAAGCCGTTCTTAACATGAGGAAGTTGGGGGTGTCTATTCCAAAAGCCATTCTTAACATGAGGAGGCTAGAGGTTGGACAACAACAATAACACCAACAACAATAACAACACCAACAACAATAATAAATTTACTTTAATTTTCTATAGGAGGAGGGGCATACTTCCACTGGGCGACGCCGCTTAACAGGTCCTGCTAGTATGTAATAATTCTTAATAATTAATGTCTCCACATATGTTAATAATTCTCCGCATATGCAGATCAGTTCCAACTGTAAAAGAAAAGCGCTTTTTATTTGACAGATGGGTATGCATAACATGTGAAGCATCTTATTCTCTTCTCAGCTAGTAAGTGTTCATCTTCGTTGTCACACTCACCCTTGATTGTATAATTACACAAATGACAATGGGTGACTGGTGGTTATACCCTAGTACACCTACGTAATGAGACAGTTACTTCTTCCTCTCTGAGTAAAGTGCCAGAAGTACCAGGATCTAAATTGGTAGTAGAATAAAGGGTTAGGGTAAATTTAGCCTCTCCTTCGCTGAGATGTGAAACCTCTACTACTTTCACTGGAATCTGGTTCTCTCCATTCAACAGTCTCCGATGATATGTCATTAGTGTTGTTCATTACTTTTTGTATTTTTACTCATGTCCACCCCAAACGAGGGGTAACGCCGCTTGGATACCATTGTGAGATAATGCTTAGGGAAGATGAACAAGATGTTGGTTTGCTGATGAACTGAGATGTGATTTAATACCTTTACTGTATCCAAGGCAACACTGGGCAGTTCATATATAAAAATGGCACTTGTGCATTTTTGGTTTGTAGGGGGTTTTTTTTGGGGGGGGGGTTTCATTTTTGAAGAATTCCAAGGGGAGACAATTAAAGAAGTTTTTAAAGTTTATAACTTTTTATGATTATTTTAATTAATCATGAAAGTTTAATTTTGTAAAATTTCGATTATTATTGGCTCACAAGGAGCTCTCACACAGGTCTTCAGAGGTCTTCCCCTGAAAACAGCCTGTGGTGTTCCCTGGAAGCTGAGTGACAACAAGTCTCCCAAGGTTTACAGTACTCTCTACCTCTTTTGATAACATTTGCAAATAAATTTGCATTATCACAACAGCTTCTTGTTGACAGTGGCTATTTGTCTTTGCTGGGATTTAAATGGCAATAAGCCTCCCCAAGGTCCCAATTCTTTTTGCACTTATTCGGCTGAGGTTTGGTCAGTTCATCGGTCTTTCCTACATCCTTGACTCTACTTGGTTATTTGGTCTCACTCTTTTGTTGAGGGATGGGGCAGTGATGTGGTGATGGGGCTAGGGTTGGGTTAGAGAACTTATAGATATGCGGTTTCAGTTGTTATTATTATTATTATTATTATTATTATTATTATTATTATTATTATTATGTAAATTCATACGTTTCCATATACTGATCATATTCATTCATTTCAGAATTTTGTTTTTAGAAAGTCTATTCATTAAAAACTAGGTAGCTGATCCTTTTAACCTAGTATTTTTCTGTAGTAATGTGAATAAATAAAATAGAACCCAATTTACTTTTGAAAACGAGAACAATAACTTCACATGCTTTCTCGACATTCTACACTAAAACAACGATAATAAATTAAATTATAACA
Organism: Euprymna scolopes; assembly: GCF_053919585.1. Lineage (NCBI taxonomy): Eukaryota > Metazoa > Mollusca > Cephalopoda > Sepiida > Sepiolidae > Euprymna > Euprymna scolopes. The sequence continues at coordinate 25,817,329 of NC_136487.1, read as the reverse complement.
TCCAAGTGTGCTGCGAAGAAGGTGGGCTCTCTCTACCGTGCTAGAAAACTACTTACGCTTGAAAGTATCCTGTAGCTCTATAAGGCAAAGCATTCGCTCATGTATGGTCACATTTAGGCTGGTGCATCTGCTACTTGTCTCTCACTTCTGGACAGGGTTCAAAAGAGAGTCGCCAGTCTGATAGGTCCTGAACTGTCATCTAGGCTTTAGCGTCTGTCCCATCAACGAAATGTTGCATCCCTATGCCTGTTCTACAAGTACTTTAATGATGAATGCTCTGACGAACTACAAGCACTCGTGCTCCCTCGACGTGAATACCCCCGATAAACCCAACAAGCAGCTAAATCCCACCCCTTCACAGTAGAGATCCCTAGGTGTAAGAAAGCCTTCTACTCCAATATTTTCTTCCCCAGAACTGCTAGACTTTGGAACTCCCTTCCGGGATTCTGCTTTCCCAACTGTACTGACATGCAGAAGTTCAAGTGTAATGTGAACATACATGTTGCTGCTCATCTCCTCTCATAATATGTCTGCAACTTTTGTCCCCGATAGTAGCCCCCTACTTCAAAGTAGCACTGTGCCTTGTTTGGGATGAAATTTGATTAAAATAAAAATCCAATGTAAACCAACGAATAATCATGTTCATTTTCATTTTTATTTCGAAGCTTAACAATAATAAAATAAAATTTGGATTGTACCTTCAAGCATTTCTGAATTTTGGAGATGAGGATTTTTTTGTTGTTGTTTTGTTTTGTTTTTTTTATAAAAGAGTCACCACTTATCAAAGCCCGAAGGCCACTTGAGGATAAGAGTTAATGAATGTAAGGTAGTAGTGCAGTACTCGCTAATGGTGTAAGTTGGGTAGAATTTGATTATTTAAATGGACGGTTTAACTAGAACTTGTTTACATTAGACTTGAAGGTTAACATACTGTAGTCGACCGGGAAGCAGGCTAATGGAACAGTGTTTCACAGGCGGGCAGTTCTAGGAAAGAACCTTTCTTCATGGAATTTGTGTTTAGATTTAGGTACAGATAGAGAGTGAAGGAAACTGTTAATAGTGGTTTTAGTTAGTCGAGTGTTTTTTTGTGTAAGTTTGGCAAGGGGGAACCATAGATTGGAGCTCAGACGAGCGCTTGTCATGAAAATAACGATAGAGCAGAAGTAGGCTCCGAATGTCTCTTCTGTGGAAGACACACAAGATGAAAACAGTAGTCTGAAGATTCCAAATAATATGAATACCTTCAAGTCGTAAGAATATGCAACAACGAATATGTAAACAAAGAAATGAAATCCATTGACCACACCCTAAAATCCATACAATACTCTACTAGTTTATACAAAACTCAAAGAAAGGCTCTTCAGATTCATTCAAATCACAAACGCACTAATTAGCTCTGTAATCAAAAGTCATTTAATTTTACCAATCACCACTGTTATTATTACCATTTGCACAAAACTAAGTAAACTAGGTATTAATCTTGCTTAAATAACTTTATCTACTACCATGGATATAGTCCGAAAATCTACCCAATTCGACACTATATTTGCAGTCAAAGCTGACATATATGCCATCCCCGTTGTTTAGAGTGTGATAGTCTACATCATAGAAACCCAATGCACTCTAAACGAGAGGATTTACAGACACAAAATAGCCATCAGCACTAACAAGACACTCAACGTCTCATGTTCCCATACGATGGAATATGATCACCGTTTTGATTTTACGAACGCCGCATTAATTAAAGCTATACATTAAAAAGACTAGGTAAACGAGACTAAAAAGACTAGGTGACGATTAATCGCATCAGCTTCGTATATAAATTTAATATATAAATCTCACTATGTCTGTGTGTGTCTCCGTTTTTCAAATTGGATTTCCTCCTAGGCGGATGGTCGTGCAGTAGCTCAAAAGATTGCATTTTTGGTGCAGAATTTAATTAGAGGTATTTATTTTGTTAAAACAATTGCTAAATAGTGCAAAGCATGGTTCAAACTTGAAAGAAATGACAACTTGGCGGACGTAGCATCTATTTATTTAGTAAATTTACAACTGTTTTAAAATAGTTGTCTCTTTGGTGCATTAGTTAGCATGGCTTTTATCTCCACCATTTTGCCCCCCTTTTTATTAAATTTTTTTTCATTCAAAATTTTAAAATGTTTTTATAAAATAATTATACAAGAACACTTTCATATAAAACATACAGAAAAATGTTTTCGATGTACGTATATATATATATATATATATATATATATATATATATATATATATATATATATATATACTTTCGTATTTCTGTTAGCAGTTTATAAGATTAATTTGTTAATAAATACAATTTACATAGAAATTTAGGCGGATGTTTAAGAAATTGACACTCCCTTCTAAATTCCACAATGTATACATTTTTAAATCGTTTTACAACTCATGCGTTGCAATTACAATAACTGTTGGTGACACTCCATACGAAATATATAAATAAATAAATATCTATATATATAAATTTGTATTCTTGTATTTTTGTTTGTTTGTTTGTTCACAATTTGATCAATATATACAAAAGGTCAGCTACTTTACTCTTTCATTTATTCCTAAGTATGATTCCTTCAAAATATACAATTAAGAGGCCACTCCATTTGCATATTGCATTAAGGAAAGTCGATTTTATTAAATAGCGGTATATCAGTTAATGTTTCTAGCGAGAGAATTGTTTAAAGTGTTCTATTTAAAATTATTTCAATAAACTTTAAATAACAATTTAATTGAGAATATATTTGATTTAATTTATTTGGAATTATTTCCGACATCGACTTTTTTTTTTAAAGACGTAGAGTTATCTCCCCCTAGAAACTTCGAAATATAAAAACAAACTCTTCACCAAATAAAATAATTTGATAATCTCAATAAGTTTCTAGCTTGAAAAAATTATTCCGTGTAGACAGAAAAATGTTTTTTTTAATATTAAAAAAAAACACTTACAAATAAACTGAAAAAAAATCATTTGTTTGTTTTTAATATTCTTGAAACGGCTATACAGAAACTTTCAATTCAAACTTCAGTCAAACTTTCAGAAATAAACAGCCCCCCCTCCAAAAAAGCAAATCGAAAATTTCCTTTATTTTCGAAAAAAAAAAAAACAGCCAGTGAAAAAAGTGCCTTTACAAAAAAAAAAAATTAAAAAAAAAAAAAAAACATTACGCACGCGTTTGGCTATTTTTTTTTTATTCGGTCGTTCAGGCACTCGCTGCTATTTTTAGTAAAAAAAAGTTGTTTTGATTTATTTTTATTTACTTTTTGTGGTGGTGGGGGTCTTTTTAACACACGGACAACAAAAAGTGCTAAATATTCGGAGATTAGTTTCTTCTCTTTGTATCCCTTCTGCTGAAATAATACTTCTTTTTTTGGACGATTTCATTTACATGTTTTTATTTGTTCTTTTATTTTTGAAATTGTTGCCCATGATGAAAATGATTAATATTCCTAGGTGTGGTCAAACGGAACTTCATGTCAACTCAGGCAATGCCGGGTACCCATGCTACTACTACTACTACTACTACTACTACTAATAATAATAATAATAATAATAATAATAATAATAATAATAATAATAATAATTCAGAAAAAAGCTTTATGATGTATGTACCCGATACAGGACGAAAACGTCACATTCCAAAAGTCACATAACTTTGAGCATGTGGGTAATTTTTTTTCCTTTAATTTCTTTCCTTTTTTCCGATTTTTAGTAATTTAATTTAAGCTTTTTTTTTTATTTTAACAACTTTACATTTATACAATTTCCACGTTGTAATTATAATATTTGTTGAGAAAATCAAAAGTTCCATGTATTTAATAATAAAATAAAAATTTAAAATATTTTAGAAAAATCTTTACAATGTACAATGTACATAACCAACACGGAACTAAAACGTCATATTCTAAAAGGTCACGTAATTTGATCAAGTAATTATTTTATTTATTTATTTTCAGAAAATCATTTCATTTACTTTTTTTTTTCAATTTTTTGTAATTTAAATAGTAATTCATGATTAGAATATGAATTAAGCTGATATTCGACACTTACTGCCATTTCTATCATTTTTCTTTACACAAAATATTAGGAGCTAACTCGATTCGTGCGGTTTATTAGAATCTGAAATTCTTATAAAAAATATTATTTATTTTTATTACGACTTTAATTTGAATCCTAATTTAGTCACGCAAGTTATTGACAATGATAAACGTGCAAAACAAAGTACCAACAATGAGCGTTATTCCCCTATTTATTATTTAAAAATAAATAAATAAATAAAACGCTGTTGGACTATGGACTGTTTTCTTTGGCAAGTTAAAATCGTTGCGAAGAGGTCAAAATTGAAAGAAATTGGAACTTGGCAGACGACTTTAACTTCCATTGTACGCACGCGCAAATACAAATATACGTTAATGTTAGTTGAATTTCACTTATTTGCCTCCAACTCATGCGATAACTGGAGTACTGTAAGTTTTGTTCATCGATTTCGATTCTACCTGATATTATTTTTTTTTTTTTACTTTTGAAATCACTAATATTCATTGTGTATATTCTCAACTCTTAAAAATTTACGTGACTTAAATAGAAATTCACCCCTGAAAAAATATCGTTCGATCACGGAAATCTTGTACGTTTTGTCTTCGGATAAAAAACTAATTTATTGAATTGCAACATATCTTTCTTTTCATTTTGAACTGCTTCATTGGGTACACTCTCAACTTGAAATAATTTACGTGACTCAAATAGGAATCAATTTCGATTGGTTGGAATGAAAAGGCTAACGAAAATTAAAGTTTGGGGAAAATTTGTTCAAAGTATCAAAATTTAATCAAGTAAACATAAGCGGCCAATCGATTCGTCATATCGAGCACACTAAAATCAAAAGATGCACATAAAGTTATAAACAGTACATAAGGCCCGAGTAAAGCCGGGCTGAACTGCTAGTTCCATATATATATTTATAAATTTAACATGAAATCGCTTATTAAAAATATCTTTCCTTCTCCCATAAAATGTACAAAATTTAACTCCCCAAATAGTTAACACCTAAAACGATAGAATATTCTGGAAATGGGGTATCAAATTTATATATGAAATTGATCTTCTACTCTAAATTTGATTTTTCATTCAACCCAGTTTTTCAGAGTGTTTACGCGTAATCGCCTAAAAAAAAAATTTATTCCGTGAGAGATTTAGCTGAGGGCGTTAATCTGCAATAATACCTTTTTTCTCTCTGTGTGGTACGTCAATATTTGGAATATTCTTTGTAAGAGGGTAGATTAGGGATTTTGTTAAGAGGTCATTAGATTTGGTTCGTCGAAAGAGAATCGTAAATAATATTGATACAAATATGTTAATCGAGAAACGTGACAATTGTCAAATACCATAATCGAGATTTGATCGCATAAAATAAATGAACACCTGTTCCGTTGAAAAATTAAGATGCGCCTATTCAATATACGCGTTTTGCGATGTAAATCTGGTCATTTTTTTTACTGTAGACAACAAAACGAGAAAGTGGTGAAAAAAAAAAAAAAAAAAAAAAAAACAAGTATATAACAAATAAATGCTACCCAAAGCAAAATAAGTTACTCTTATATCTGGCTGTAAACCCATCCAATAAATTTTACCGTAAGATTTATTGGGTGGGTTTCTACAAGTATTTTCTTTAATTTTCTATTTTTGAGAGATTATCGAGGTTCATGTCGGCCATTTTTTCTTGTTCTTACATAACACTCGACACTATTTTTTTAACTGAATAAACGCTTTAAAATAAGTTAACACATAAAAAAAACGCATCCAGCTAGATAGAAATTGTGTCTTTAATAGCATTTATTTGTTATATACCTGTTTTTGACCAATTTTTCGTTTTGTTGTCTATAGTAAAAAATGCCCGGAAATCCTATTTCAAATTAAAACGTGACAGACCAACAAAAATGATATTCGAAGCATGACAGATTAACCGAAAAACACTAGCAAGCATCTAAAATAAGATGCATTCATTAACAGATCGTTCGACGCTTATACAGTTTAGTAAAGACATTAAGAAATGAAAATATTTAAAAAAAAAATAAGTTATATTGTACGTACTCGTTATAATCTGAAGTTCTCTGAAAAAAAAATTCACTTAATTTCATCAAGTAGTTTTTATTTTACAGCGAAAAAACAATTTGTTATGATACCGAGCAAAAGGTTCGAATTTTAGGAAGAAAAGCTAGTATTAAAGATGGGGAGGGAGTGTCGGCGCTTTAACTAGAGTTATCTCCCTTTGGCGTGTTCAACAAATTTCGCAATGGCTGACTTCAACGCGCTCTCATAAAAACGTGTTTTTCTGCTGTAAAATAAAAACTACTTAATCAAATTAAATGAAATTTTTTTTCGGGGATCTTCAGTCCAAAACAGATACGTACAATATAACCTTTTTTTTCGATATTTTCATTTTTTAAATCTTGACTAAACTGTACAAGTACCGATCGTTCAATAAGTCCTGGGATTGGTGGTTTAGATCTGATTTTATTCGGTGACGCCCGACAGCCCTTTCTCCTTGTTATTTGGCGACCGTCATCTAAGTGTGCTTTATTTCTGTAATCCTGAACTGTTAAATTAAAATTGGATACATTGATATGTGTTCTCTACCACCATTATCTCACCAGACTTGGAGAACATGTTCACACCTGATACGGGCCCAGAGCTAATAATGACGTCACGTCAACTCTGAGCCACGACTATCATAAATAGAAGAAGACCTAGTCACAAAAAGTCACGTGACTAGCTAACGTCACAGAATAAAGTAGAATGGTCACTATGTTTATTATTACGAAGGATAGTCGTTTTCTGATTCTATTGTCCAAACTGATCCAAACTGACTGTATTTTCTTTTCCGAAAGATAAAAGAATTATTTTACATTTGGACACGTGTCACGTAAAGGTGTTATTATTATTAGACGAAGGTACCACTTGTGCGCGTATGTTACGTGAGTTCTTATTTAGTGTTCTTGTTTGTAAAGATAATCGTCTTAAGACTGTTCCTGGAAGTAAGAGATCTTTGAGGTTCATGTGTGTGATCATGTTGTGAGAAGAGATGGGAGATATAGAGACATTAACACATTAGTGAAATATATATAAATAGAGAGAGAGTTTATAATTGAGAGAGATTGCATATAAATACATTTTGAGAAGGTGTTTTCATATCTAGATAGACAGACCGATAGGTTAGCATTTATGCCGATGGATTGACAGGTTGGCATTTATGCTTTGACAGTTCGTATGAACGGGAGTGTTTATATAACATAAATAGACACATATACTTTCTAACACATATATTTTTTAGATTCACGTGTCATCAACATGCAATTCACGTGTCATCAACATGCGCGACCTGCACGTTTCCGAACATTCTGATTTCCCATTTTTTTTCTTTGTTGTTTTCACAAAGGAATTCAACCTGCATATCTAATTCATTTAACCCATATTTTATTATCCACATTCTTTTAACAATGAATAGTTTATTTATTATTTATTTCATCAGAATTAACAATTTACTGGACATTCCATTTAAACCTATTGTTCTTTAAAACTTATATCCAGGGTTCGATTTCTGCTTTCTCTCATTTTATTTTCATTTTAAGTAGATCTCTCTATTTTTTATACTTACATGTAAAGGGGACAGCCCTTATCATGTAACATCCCTCCCTTCTATATTTCACAAAAAAAAAAGCATTTTTAAATTTAGTACATTTTATTTTTCTACATCTACACAACCACACGGCTAGGAAAGATCAGGCTAAAAAAACAAAAATAATCTCTTTCAGTCAGCCCTCCACGACCGACTTCACAATTATTTATTTTTATAAGATCAGAACCTTTCTGATCTTCTTGGCATTTACTTTTTGGGTGTAGGGTCTTTACCTATAATTCACATCAGCTACTTTCCAGCCACCCATATGCCGCAGACTAGAGGTTTCCACCTCCCTCGAAATGGACGACTCCGTTCGTCCCAAAAGTGTCCTGATCGTCTCTTTCCGCATGGTTAGGCTTATCAAGTATGGCTTTGTTTTTTATTCTATAACTATCTTATACGGGACATACCAAAGCTCATAACCAATCTTCTTGGTTGGCTTTAACTATCAGGATATACCTTTTTTTTCTCTCATACGGATTCACTCGGATTTCCTTGCTTAGATTCTTGAAACTTCGACGAGGATTTAGAAATATCACCCCTAACTAACTAACACCTTTTGCGCCCAACACCTTAATTGCGCACTAAATTCTATCTAATTGCCCGATTTTTTGTGATTTTTCTTTTCTCTCACCAGAGCTTCCAAGATCCAGCAGATATATCCCACATTCATGCGTCTCTAAAAAAAAATACAAGGTTATATCTTTCTTACGTAATCTACGGCATATTTTAGCCTGTCTCTTACTTCATTAAGCTATATGTGATTGCCTCAGGACTACCTATCATTGGTTTACTGGTCCCCTTAAGAATTTTCGTATTCTTTCCAACGCCTGTTTATTAATTAAGCCAAGTCTTACCACTTGCTTGGAGTCGTTACGTGCAACCAGCTTATTTTAAGCACTTAATTAACCAGGTTCCCAAATTTATCGAATAGGGGCACATCTTGTGCTTATCAATACCTACGAAGTCACTTTTCTTGGAAAAAAATTATAGGATCTCTAAAAAAAAAAAACAAAAACAAAAAAAAACATCTTTCTTACGGCTTATCACATCTAAAAACTCTCTAAATACCCGTTTACGTAATTTATTTTGTCCCACTCTTAAAAGTCTAACTGATTTCTAAGCCAACCATTCGTCTTAATCTTATTTTCTAATAGATCATTTTAATTCTAATGTATATATCTAATAATGCCTTTGAATTCCTGTCGCAAAAAAAACATTGCATTTACATACATTTAAGACATTTTGCAATATAAAAACATTTTTAAAAAATACGTTACATTATACATTTCAAAGTCCGTTAACACAAATAAATTGTTCCTTTTTTTTCAAAGACAAACAATTAAAACGCACATTTAAAAAAAAACTGCAAAGTTCAATCGTTTCACATTTCTGCAGCTTACTTTTCGACAATACCGTATTTTATTCTTTTTTTTAATAACACAAGTTTTTAAAAGTACATCCGACTTTGACACAAATTGTTACAATGATTGACAGCTGACTTTAAACAAAAAACAAACTGCTTTGACCCGCATTTACCAAAAACATTTCTGACACATATTTATTTTGTTGTGTGTATGTGCCACATATATATTTTTTTCTTTTTTTTTAACAAAAGAATTCATTTCAATGAATAATGCACGGTGACTTGTGTTTACTACTATTTATTATTACTACGGATTTCTTTTGCGGCATATCGGCCTTTTCTTTTTTTTTAAATATTTCTTGTATACTTTTGTTTTTTGTGTGTTCATTTTTTTCTTCTATTTTTCTATACTGCGTATGTGTGCATGCTTCTCTTTTTTTTAATTATTGTTTTATTTCTTTTTCTTTTTCGCATTCTGTGATCGTCTAGTAAACGTTGTGTTTTTTTTTTTCGTGGTAACGCCAGTTTCTTTTCTTTTTTTTTACCCACCCTTGCATGAGTAGACTAGTCACGTACACCAAATTTGTATTATGTTATATAGTTATTATTATTATTATTATTATTATTATTATTATTATTATTATTATCATTATTATTATTATTAGACGAAGGTACCACTTGTGCGCGTATGTTACGTGAGTTCTTATTCAGTGTTCTTGTTTGTAAAGATAAGCGTCTTAAGACTGTTCCTGGAAGTAAGAGATCTTTGAGGTTCATGTGTGTGATCATGTTATGAGAAGAGATGGGAGATATAGAGACATTAACAGGTGTATATAAAGAGAGCGTGAGAGTTTATAATTGAGAGAGATTGCATGTAAATACATTTTGAGAAGGTGTTTTCATATCTAGATAGACAGACCGATAGGTTAGCATTCATGCCGATGGATTGACAGGTTGGCATTTATGCTTTGACAGTTCGTATGAACGGGAGTGTTTATATAACATAAATAGACACATATACTTTCTAACACATATATTTTTTAGATGATGAATTTCAAATAGTTTGTACACATAAATAGACAATACTTTTTTCATGTAATGATGGACACAGGAGACAGCAGTTATAAAAACATGATGAGCATTTATTCCTCCACTTGAACCAGTTGGTGGCTTTGCGTTCAGGAATTCAAAGCTTCACATATTAAGTTTCAAAAGTAACCGTCTCGCTTCTAGACGTTCGAATTCCATCTCCAGACTATCGTCTGTCGTTCTCAAACTCCCTCTGAGTTTCTCACTAACTAACTAACTAACTAACTAACTAACCAACTCGCACTTCCTATATTGAGAAATCCATGCATATCCGGCCAACGTGATCACAATTCACGTGTCATCAACATGCGCGACCTGTACGTTTCCGAACATTCTGATTTCCCATTTTTTCTTTGTTGTTTTCACAAAGGAATTCAACCTACATATCTAATTCATTTAACCCATATTTTATTATCCACATTCTTTCTAACAATGATAGTTTATTTATTATTTATTTTATCAGAATTAACAATTTACTGGACATTCCATTTAAACCTATTGTTCTTTAAAACTTATATCCAGGGTTCGATTTCTGCTTTCTCTCATTTTATTTTCATTTTAAGTAGATCTCTCTATTTTTTATACTTACATGAAAAGGGGACAGCCCTTATCATGTAACACACGTATATTTAAAAAGGGAGATTTTTTGCTCTGAAAAAACTGTAAAATTTTATATTTTATAGTTTTAAAAAGTATATTTAGTTCACACGTCACACGTTTCATTTTATGTTTAAAAAACGCACCAATTTTCAAATAATTTTTAAATGAGAATTTCTACAATCCTTTTTCTTGATAATACAGCAAGCATTATGTTCAATTATGCTCGTTGTAATTGTATATTTTCTTATAAGAATCTAAAAGAAATTGTAAATTTTGGGTAAGAAAGATGATTTTTGAATGAAACTTTTTCAGTCTATTTTCTTTATACAATTTTTTATTATTAATATATTTTAGAGATATATTTAGTTTTTAATATCGAGAGTTAATAAACGTAGCAAAAGTTTAGCCTCAATCGTGACCTCTATATGGGTATCCATAGTCTATAAAAGACTGAAGGAGTCTGTTGTTATCAATAATCAAATAACATTATAAATAACACCGTAAGGGGGGGCAAATACTGTAACTAGGGTCAGGAAAAACATTGTATTCCACATCGTAACCTTAAAAAAACCGTATCCTAGTGCCACCATATATGGGAGTTCTACTGTATTTGCTATCATTGGTTTATTATAAGAAAAACAAAAATATTATTTTGTTTTGAATTAAATAAAAAGTCATAAAAAGAAAAAAAATCACAAAAAATAAAAAATAAATTCTTGTTGTCAGTTTTTTGTTTTTATGAAACTTACCTTACAATGAGTGTTTTTTATTGACTTGAATTTTAATTTTCTTAAAGTTTCGTACAAAATTGTGCAATAATTAATTATTGTGTTTTAACTTCATTTCTTTTTTTTTAATTCATCAAATCCCATTGAATTTTATTGTTATAAAAAGAATGTTCCAGGTTTATTATTGCTATCAGAAAGTTTTTTTTTGTGTATAATAATAGTAAAAGTAATATTTATTATTGCTGAAAAGTAGAAGTCAAAAAAAAAAAACACAGACATATTTCCATAAAAAATTGTATCAACTACACTGTTTATATATTTGTTTCCAAATAGTTTTGAATTCTTGCATTAACAAGTTTTACAACACTTACAAAATTCATTAATAAATCTTCTGTTTTTGTATTTATGTAGAATACGGACCGTGCTGAAATAATAACGTTGTTATTTACAAAGCCATTTTAACTAAGTTATCCAACAGATTTTTCTATGATTTTTGTTTAAAAAGTAACTTGGCACTAATACTTTTGTATTTAAATCAGCTGTTTGAATTTAAATTGTTTTTATTTTTTAAATTATTAATCATTCGTTTTTATTAAAAAATGTTTATCATTAGTTTTCGTTTCTTAAATTATTTATCGCTCAATTTTTATTTGTTTGTTTAATTTCTAAATTCATGATTCAGTTTTTACGGTATTTGATTATCCCTTGATTCAAATATACTTAATTTTACATACATAATTCTTGTTTTTATTTTTTTATTTATATTACATGAAGTTCAGTTTCAGTATAAATAGAATCGTTTTCCTCTTTTCTTTTTAAATGGGACATTTTAAGTAAACGAATTTTAGTCTTTAAAAGCCATGAAACAACGAACTATTTATTTAAAGAAAGTTGTTTGCATAAGCATTACATAACTTTCCATTTTGAATCATTTCTTGTTTTCATTTTCATTTTCTTTTAAATATTGGAGACAGTATAAATCATATATAAAACATTCGGTTTCAGTATAAATCTTTTATCTTTTTTAATGCAATTTTAAAAGTTTTCTAAGGCTGTTTGAAAAAGCGCTGATTCATCATCTGTTCTGAGTGTTCGTCAGATCTTGCTTGCTAGTACCTCATATTTTATAATTATCTCATTGTGATAATTTTTTTAAATGTATAACACATCTTTTTAGTAGTAGTCACACTTGAGAATATTCCGTTTATTTAAAACTTCTATTGCTATAATATTCCATTGAATAATAAAGCTTTCCTATAATATTCCATTGAATAATAAAGCTTTCCTATAATATTCCATTGAATAATAAAGCTTTCCTATAATATTCCATTGAATAATAAAGCTTTCCTATAATATTCTATTGAATAATAAAGTTTTCCTATAATATTCCATTGAATAATAAAGCTTTCCTATAATATTCCATTGAATAATAAAGCTTTCTTATAATATTCTATTGAATAATAAAGTTTTCCTATAATATTCCATTGAATAATAAAGCTTTCCTATAATATTCCATTGAATAATAAAGCTTTCCTATAATATTCCATTGAATAATAAAGCTTTCCTATAATATTCCATTGAATAATAAAGCTTTCCTATAATATTCCATTGAATAATAAAGCTTTCCTATAATATTCCATTGAATAATAAAGCTTTCCTATAATACTCCATTGAATAATAAAGCTTTCCTATAATATTCCATTGAATAATAAAGCTTTCCTATAATATTCCATTGAATAATAAAGCTTTCCTATAATATTCCATTGAATAATAAAGTTTTCCTATAATATTCCATTGAATAATAAAGCTTTCCTATAATATTCCATTGAATAATAAAGCTTCCCTATAATATTCCATTGAATAATAAAGCTTTCCTATAATATTCCATTGAATAATAAAGCTTTCCTATAATATTCCATTGAATAATAAAGTTTTCCTATAATATTCCATTGAATAATAAAGTTTTCCTATAATATTCCATTGAATAATAAAGCTTTCCTATAATATTCCATTGAATAATAAAGCTTTCCTATAATATTCCATTGAATAATAAAGCTTTCCTATAATATTCCATTGAATAATAAAGTTTTCCTATAATATTCCATTGAATAATAAAGCTTTCCTATAATATTCCATTGAATAATAAAGCTTTCTTATAATATTCTATTGAATAATAAAGTTTTCCTATAATATTCCATTGAATAATAAAGTTTTCCTATAATATTCCATTGAATAATAAAGCTTTCCTATAATATTCCATTGAATAATAAAGCTTTCCTATAATATTCCATTGAATAATAAAGCTTTCCTATAATATTCCATTGAATAATAAAGCTTTCCTATAATATTCCATTGAATAATAAAGCTTTCCTATAATATCCCATTGAATAATAAAGCTTTCCTATAATATTCCATTGAATAATAAAGCTTTCCTATAATATTCCATTGAATAATAAAGTTTTCCTATAATATTCCATTGAATAATAAAGCTTTCCTATAATATTCCATTGAATAATAAAGCTTTCCTATAATATTCCATTGAATAATAAAGCTTTCCTATAATATTCCATTGAATAACAAAGCTTTCCTATAATATTCCATTGAATAACAAAGCTTTCCTATAATATTCCATTAGATAATAAAGCTTTCCTATAATATTCCATTGAATAATAAAGCTTTCCTATAATATTCCATTGAATAATAAAGCTTTCCTATAATATTCCATTGAATAATAAAGCTTTCCTATAATATTCCATTGAATAATAAAGCTTTCCTATAATATTCCATTGAATAATAAAGCTTTCCTATAATATTCCATTGAATAATAAAGCTTTCCTATAATATTCCATTGAATAATAAAGCTTTCCTATAATATTCCATTGAATAATAAAGCGTTCCTATAATATCCCATTGAATAATAAAGCTTTCCTATAATATTCCATTGAATAATAAAGCTTTCCTATAATATTCCATTGAATAATAAAGCTTTCCTATAATATTCCATTGAATAATAAAGCTTTCCTATAATATTCCATTGAATAATAAAGCTTTCCTATAATATTCCATTGAATAATAAAGCTTTCCTATAATATTCCATTGAATAATAAAGCTTTCCTATAATATTCCATTGAATAATAAAGCTTTCCTATAATATTCCATTGAATAATAAAGCGTTCCTATAATATCCCATTGAATAATAAAGCTTTCCTATAATATTCCATTGAATAACAAAGCTTTCCTATAATATTCCATTGAATAACAAAGCTTTCCTATAATATTCCATTAGATAATAAAGCTTTCCTATAATATTCCATTGAATAATAAAGCTTTCCTATAATATTCCATTGAATAATAAAGCTTTCCTATAATATTCCATTGAATAATAAAGCTTTCCTATAATATTCCATTGAATAATAAAGCTTTCCTATAATATTCCATTGAATAATAAAGCTTTCCTATAATATTCCATTGAATAATAAAGCTTTCCTATAATATTCCATTGAATAATAAAGCGTTCCTATAATATTCCATTGAATAATAAAGCTTTCCTATAATATTCCATTGAATAATAAAGCTTTCCTATAATATTCCATTGAATAATAAAGCTTTCCTATAATATTCCATTGAATAATAAAGCTTTCCTATAATATTCCATTGAATAATAAAGCTTTCCTATAATATTCCATTGAATAATAAAGCTTTCCTATAATATTCCATTGAATAATAAAGCTTTCCTATAATATTCCATTGAATAATAAAGCTTTCCTATAATATTCCATTGAATAATAAAGCTTTCCTATAATATTCCATTGAATAATAAAGCGTTCCTATAATATCCCATTGAATAATAAAGCTTTCCTATAATATTCCATTGAATAACAAAGCTTTCCTATAATATTCCATTGAATAACAAAGCTTTCCTATAATATTCCATTAGATAATAAAGCTTTCCTATAATATTCCATTGAATAACAAAGCTTTCCTATAATATTCCATTAGATAATAAAGCTTTCCTATAATATTCCATTGAATAATAAAGCTTTCCTATAATATTCCATTGAATAATAAAGCTTTCCTATAATATCCCATTGAATAATAAAGCTTTCCTATAATATTCCATTGAATAATAAAGCTTTCCTATAATATTCCATTGAATAATAAAGCTTTCCTATAATATTCCATTGAATAATAAAGCTTTCCTATAATATTCCATTGAATAATAAAGCTTTCCTATAATATTCCATTGAATAATAAAGCTTTCCTATAATATTCCATTAGATAATAAAGCTTTCCTATAATATTCCATTGAATAATAAAGCTTTCCTATAATATTCCATTGAATAATAAAGCTTTCCTATAATATTCCATTGAATAATAAAGCTTTCCTATAATATTCCATTGAATAATAAAGCTTTCCTATAATATTCCATTGAATAATAAAGCTTTCCTATAATATTCCATTGAATAATAAAGCGTTCCTATAATATCCCATTGAATAATAAAGCTTTCCTATAATATTCCATTGAATAATAAAGCTTTCATATAATATTCCATTGAATAATAAAGCTTTCCTATAATATTCCATTGAATAATAAAGCTTTCATATAATATTCCATTGAATAATAAAGCTTTCCTATAATATTCCATTGAATAATAAAGTTTTCCTATAATATTCCATTGAATAACAAAGCTTTCCTATAATATTCCATTGAATAATAAAGCGTTCCTATAATATCCCATTGAATAATAAAGCTTTCCTATAATATTCCATTGAATAATAAAGCTTTCCTATAATATTCCATTGAATAATAAAGCTTTCCTATAATATTCCATTGAATAATAAAGCTTTCCTATAATATTCCATTGAATAACAAAGCTTTCCTATAATATTTCATTAGATAATAAAGCTTTCCTATAATATTCCATTGAATAATAAAGCTTTCCTATAATATTCCATTGAATAATAAAGCTTTCCTATAATATTCCATTGAATAATAAAGCTTTCCTATAATATTCCATTGAATAATAAAGCTTTCCTATAATATTCCATTGAATAATAAAGCTTTCCTATAATATTCCATTGAATAATAAAGCTTTCCTATAATATTCCATTGAATAATAAAGCGTTCCTATAATATCCCATTGAATAATAAAGCTTTCCTATAATATTCCATTGAATAATAAAGCTTTCATATAATATTCCATTGAATAATAAAGCTTTCATATAATATCCCATTGAATAATAAAGCTTTCCTATAATATTCCATTGAATAATAAAGCTTTCATATAATATTCCATTGAATAATAAAGTTTTCCTATAATATTCCATTGAATAATAAAGCTTTCCTATAATATTCCATTGAATAATAAAGCTTTCCTATAATATCCCATTGAATAATAAAGCTTTCCTATAATATTCCATTGAACAATAAAGCTTTCCTATAATATCCAATTGAATAATAAAGCTTTCCTATAATATTCCATTGAATAATAAAGCTTTCCTATAAGTCTCTATATTATTTGAGTAAATAGCACGTGCGTACATTTTATAACAAAACATTTCGACCAACCACTGTCATCTAATATATAAAAGGCTATATATCTGTCTGTCGGTCAGTCTCCATATTTTCAAACTCTATCACTACCGAAACTAAAAGTCGTAGAGCAGCGCTAGGGGTCTCAAATGATTGGGGGTTTTATGGACCGTTCTTTCATGGATCTTTAGCCGGTTAAAATAATTTTAAAGGATCAAAAATGGATCAAAATTGAAAAAATTGTTATACATTTTGTACATTCATCTTGGTTTATTTTTAATTATTAATTTTTAATCAGTTCATATGTCACGTTGGTACAGTGGTTACGTCACCAGCTTTCGATGCTACAGTTTTGATTTCGGTTTCGATTCTAGCTGATGGCATCCAAATGCTTTTTTTACTTTTGAAATCACGACTCTATAATAATATATACGAAATTTGGACAAATTAAAATATCATATTTAAGCGTATTTTACGCCCCCCTCCTCACTAATATTGGAATAAGTGATTTTTTCAGTAAGTAGAAGAACGCATTTTTACAATTTATAAACAAAACATTCCACCCAGTTTGTGTAAAATTTGAATACATAAAACTCAAAATAAGTAGAAACCCCTATTCTTACATTTTATACCTAAAACATCCCGATCACTGTATACAACTTGAATATATAAAGTTTAAAATACGTTTATAAAAGAATACCTACATTTTATAACAACAACTTTTACAACCCTGCATATATTACTTGCCATTTTTCAAGTTGACCCAAAAATGAAAAACAAATCAAAACCTTATAGCTAAATATTTAAATATCTAAAAAGAATCTGAAATCTGAAAATAGTCGAATGGGGTTAAATCATACGAACAAGGTGGCCAGTTGACTGGTCCATTTCGTAAAATTATTCGTTCATCAAATGTGAATAAAATAAATTGATGCAATTTGCAAACGCAGTTTGGGTGTCAGTCTCTTCATGATGAATTGCCCAACCAAGCTAAACCGAGGCCACCGGGAGTAAGTACAGGCCAATGAACATGACAGCGTGACGTCATTACCAGATCATTATGTAGGTATACAGTGCCTAAAGTTTTTTGTGTTCAACCACGTGACCACGCTAATAGTCATAAAAAATGTTTCGTTGCCCCTTGTGGTAATTTAAACGTATTTCTTTTTTCTAAAGAGAGAGAACAATTCTTCGCTTGGATAATTTTAATCTAACAAATTATAACAGTAAGTGAACCTGTTTTTGAAATTTTCTTACATGTCTATCGAAGAAAATCGAATATTTCATTTTATTTATTTTTTTAAACTGCAAAACAAACAATTTTTATATGATAATATTTTTCAGTTCGTTCCTTTGATAATAAATAAAACTTTTCATTGAGTATTTTCAAATATTTTAAAGATAGAAGCATTTTTCACGACAGTTTTTTTAAAACCAAAACGATCGATCAATTCACCGGGCGTAATTTATTTCTTTGAAATATATTTAAAACCTAAAGTTTGTTTGTTTTATAACATTTCAACTGTAAATAATTTACATGATTGAAATAGGAAATTCTATGTTTATCGAGACATAACGAACACAAATTAATCTAAAAAATTCATTAACTAATCAGTTTTAATTAAAGTTTGGATATGAACTAAAAATAAAGAGTACATCCAATTTTGGTTAACATATTTTTTTGTGTTTTATCTTATAAATAAATGGGTACTTCACGGGAAACGGGGACCCTGCGTAAACGATGTTTTATTCAATGATTGCTCCATGAAAGCGTTTTCTTTCATTTTCTTCGTATATATCTCAGATTTTTTAAATCGTACATGCATTTATTTTTTTTAGTTTTTTTTTTTTTCGTTTTTTGGGGGGTAAATTCGATTCATACTTTTATTTCGTGCTTGTTTTTATTTTATTTCATTTTAATTTTTTTTTCTCGAGTAAAGATTTTAATTTTTTTGTTAAATTATTTTTTCATACATATTCAAATAATGTTCCCGCCTCCTTTTTGGCCTCAAATAGTACCTGCAAAAAAGTTTTCATGATTAAATAAACCAAAGAAAATCTTTTACGCATGCGCTTACAGGGAGCAATCATTAAATAAAAACACCGTTTACGCCGGTCCCACGTTCCCCATGAAGTACGAGTAAATGTTGTACGCGTCCTGCTAGAATAACGTTATTATTTAGAGAATTATTTAACAGGGGATGGGCTTTCTAACTATTCCGCATTTTAATGAAAAAAAAAGATACCATAAAAATTTAATTTAACTAGAAAATACTATCTAAAATATAACACGGTGCGTACACTGCACAAGCACTATTATTATTATTATTATTATTATTATTATTATTATTATATGATCTTGTCTTGAAGGCCAAGAATTGTTTGTGTTTTATGTTTCTTTAATTGTTTGTTCCCTAAATTCATAATTCAGTTTTATCAGTATTAGATTGTATATTGCTTTAAAACTACGTAATTTTACATAGATATTTATATTTTATATTGAATAAAATTCAGTTTCATTATTAATCGAATTGTGTCCCTTGCTCTTCTTTTATAGCATGTTTTAATGCTCCGTTTTTAAAATACCGTCTAATGGTATCGGCAGTAACAGTTTGACAAATCTTACTTACATTGCGTGCGGGCATTTTTCAATTAATAAGCCTTCTATATCTCGGTGGCCATGGCTAAATTCAAAATAACCGTTAGTAGCTTTATCTCGATGTACCTAGGCCAATAAATCCGATTTTCATGCTTTCATATCGTGGAATCCGGCATAGGTGTTTAATTTCCCTTTATTCTATGAGGCCAATGGTGGCTGGGTTCGAATCTCTCGACCAGCAGTAATTATAACTTCCTATGCTGATGATTGCAAATATTAGTGTGAAAGTAACCATTTATTAAATCGCCTGACGAGGATTTCTGATTTTAACCGCCCATTTTTCTGAAACATTATCATGTCCAGTGTCACGACCATATAAATTTGTTTATATTTGTAAAAATATATCCTGCTCTTCTTTTATTGAACAAGCTTAATAATCTCGCTCGTTAAATTCATTAGTTATCACATAAAAATATCTTAACATGATATATATATATATATATATATATATATATATATATATACATATATATATATATATATATATATATATATATATATATATATATATATATATATGCACGTATAATATTATAAGGAGATATATTATTATGTATTGATTTGCATGTTAACAGTGCTCGTTACCGGTAGTATTGATATTTTAGGTATGAAATATATTTAGGGAAATCTAGCTACATAGAAGCATCAGCATTTCAATTCATACAGAATTGTCAGTATAATGGAATTGGCGTTACTGGTTGTTTTTATATATATTCACGTAGTGTTGAGTCTAGCTGGGAAGTTGTGTGACCTTGAGGTCCAAGAAGGACGCTTTTCATTTTTGTCTAGATTGTAGTGTTAACTGTTGTGAGCGATCAAGCAAGAAAAACGAATTAGATGAGACGTGAGACTTGTAAGATTAAACAGCGTCTAAACCCGAGAGAGGGTAACTTTGTGTAAATGCAATTTACATGATTTTCCAATGTGTAAGTTTGCGTGCTTTCAATAGATTTTGGAATTCCCTTGCTGTTTCCCACTTCCTCACTGTACCAATATGCAGTGTTTGCTACTATCTTTGTGGGATTACGTATATGAGAGGCAGCTTGTTCAGAACGCATGTTAAATTTTGTATACGGGAACGAAGTGTAGTGATATTCTCTGAAAATATAGTTTAGGAAACGATGTATGCATTGATTGTGAAAGATTGACATACGAACTGTTCATTTACTTTCCTATTTGAACTGTAACCACAGAGAAAAATCAAGATTAACTTTATTTTTTACCCTGATTCTGATACAGTTAGCGATTCCGATTCTTTTTAAATCTCTCAATATTTAGCTATGTAGATTCGTTTTTATATTTTTATTTTCAGGATACCATAAAACGCATGTAACATGTGCATATATTTTCGCAAACGTAACAAATACATTTGTGGGAATGATTTATAGATTTTAATTTTACTAATAGTTTAAAATCAATAAATTTTTTTATTATTGCATTTTCACCTCAAACAAGGAACGGTGCCACTTTGATGTAGGGTGCTACTATCTGGGACATAATTGCAGGGATATAATAATAGGAGTGAGCAGCAGGATGTTTGTTTACAATACACTTGAACTTCGGCATGTAAGTACAGTCGGGTAAGTGGAAACCCAGAAGGTAATTCCAAAGTCTAGCAGTCTGGGAAAGAAAATAAAAAATCGAAAGAATCGTTTTTGGAATCAGAAATTAGTTTAAGATTTTCCGATTCCAATACCCCAAATGTTCCGATTTTTCCGATTACTAATTCAAATTCTGATTAATCGTCCCAATGCTAATATATATATATATATATATATATATATATATATATATATATATATATATATATATATATATATATATATATATATATACTGTGCCGGCAAAAAGAAAGTCTGCACTTGTAATTTTTTTCAAAAACTGCAAATTTAAGCCAAATTTAATGTAACTGTTTAAACAACCTATACCTCATTTGATTCGCCTTTTATTTCTATAATTCTACCTGTTCATATTTGACTTTTAATTGAAATATTCTAATGTTCACGTCAATTTTAAAAAAAATAACTTCAAATTGAGGAGGAAAAAGAAAGTCCGCACAATGGAAAAGTGTTATTTAAATGTAACTTTATGACATCAATGCAACACAAATACATATATATACTAGCAATGCAACACACACACACACACACACACACACACACACACACATATATATATATATATATATATATATATATATATATATATATATATATATTAGCAAAAGTACCTGTCGTTGACTGGGTTCAAAAACAGCCTACAGAAAATGGACTCTTATTTATGAAAGTATGATAGGTTATGAAAAAGAAGGGTTGTAAAGAGATAGCTTTGAATTTGGGGGTATCAAAACCAAGGCAAAATATGATGAAAGTAAAAATAAAATAGATAAACCCCATAATTTATTATACCATACCTGTTTACACTGAAACACTTATCACAATATTCTGTGGATCTATATTAAAAAAACCTTGTTGAACTTTGTGGCATATTTCCATTCTATGGAGGTCAGGCGCGAACGAACACACCATAATTTTATTATACCATATTTCTTCAATCTGAAACATAATTATCAATGTATACTTACGGAGATAAATATGAAAAGTCTTTATTAAAGTTTATGCCTATTTCCATTCTATGGGGGCTAGGCGCGAACGCAGACCCCACAATTTTATTATACCGTCGCTATTTAAGTTAAAACATACTTATCAAAGTATTCTTATGTACATCTATATCAAAAACACTTGTAAACGTTTTTTTTATAAATTTTTTAATCTTTTATTCCATACTTTGTGGACCAGGCGCGAACGTAAACCCCACAATTTTAATGAATCATCATTATGCCAGATGAAACATACCCATTCCTGTGTCTCGATACATCTTCTATCATTATATGTGATCAGTTTTCTATAGTAATCAACCATATAGAAGCCTATTCGTGACCAGACACACACACAGATGTTCAGTTTTATATTATATTATATTATATATATATATATATATATATATATATATATATATATATATATATATGTATATATATATATATATAGAATAAATGACAAAAAGTTATATTCCAAAATTCATGATGCTGACCATCTTATAATTTATTCCTTTAATTCAGTTGATTTATACAATTCTTATATATATATATATATATATATATATATATATATATATATATATATATATATATTAGTAATCGGAAGAATCGGAATTTTGGGGTATTGGCATCGGAAAATTTTAAACTATCTTTTCGTGTGTGTGTGTGTGTGTGTGTGTGTGTGTGTGTGTGTGTGTGTGTGTGTGTGTGTGTGTGTGTGTGTGTGTTTATCGACAGAGGGAAGCTAATACCTACATTCCACCTTTTCTAGCCGTATGTATAGAGTAGTTAAAAGCACAAACTCTACCAGCGATTAAACGAAGAAAGCAAATATAAAAACGGAAGAAGAAAATAGAACGCTATAATAATGCCAACAAACGGAAGAATGAATGAATTGACGAATGGAATAGAAAAAGAAAAAAAAGAAAGCAAAGACGAAGGAACTTTTTACGTTTTGTCGGTTGACGTTTACGACGTATATTATTTACTATGGCCCTTTGTGTCCTCTTTTCAACACGGGCCATGAAAGAATCCGGCAAATAATAACGGGGTTTCTTTATGTATGGATGTTTGAAGATCTGAAGCAAGAAATGAGTGACTAACAAAACTTCCGGTATTGACCCTTACATTTTAACCTTTGACCCCACTCCCTTAAAAAGAGAAAGATCGGCGGTAAAGGTGAAAATAAACAACGAGGCATAGATTGTTAACGCTCTGTGGGTGGCTTGTGTGTGTGTGTATATATATATATATATATATATATATATATATATATATATATATATATATATATATATATATATATATATTAATTGCTTCGTCTTTACAGACGTTAGCCATCCCAATGCTCCCCATCAACCTCATTATAGTTATGAGACCAATCCTCAACGACACCTAAACTCCGTCCATAGCCCGCAGATGACTTTTCAGGCCAGCGTTAGACTTGCACAGTCTGACATACACATGGCAGACAAAGTTGTGAGTTAAAACTTGTTTCACTTCTGGCATCGTTCTTTTGCTCACTTAGCTCGTGGCATATGTTTTATGGTTAATGTAACCTGCTTTTGAGAGGAGCACACGATTACTAGCCTCACATTTCCAACTGTTAAATTCAATGGGCAAAACCGACACGTTCCCCTGCCGAAGGTTTCTCTTGAATTCAGCATGATTGATCCTTTCCCTCGCAAAAATTTCAGTAATATATATATATAGATAAATATATATATATATATATATATATATATAGATAAATATATATATAGAGAGATAAATACCCGTTCATGATAAAGTTAGAACCCAGAATTAGATAGAATCGAGCAATTGCATCGACAATGGACAACGCCAGACCAAAAGTCGCTTTCGATGTACTGCATCTCATCAGTGACGTGCTCCGACATAGGCGCGAACGCAGGTCATCGCACGCATGAAGTGTGCAATACTGACGACCTAACCATATGGGCCAGGACGCAATATATTGGCTATGCCTTTTTTCATTCTTATATCTTTATCCAGTTCCTCATTCTACGATGTGTTAATGTGTAAAGACAGACTGTTTCTAGACGACTGAAAGAAATAGGGCAGTTTAATCGAACCCCAGGGAAGAAACCACTTGTTAGTTCGAAGATTAAGAAGAAGAGATTAGAGTTTGCAAACAGGTATGTAATTTGGACATATGAAAATTGGGCATAAATATTTTTCAGTGATGAAATAGGTGTATCAGAATTTTTGTAGGAATTTTTGACACCCCTAACACGAAACTGCGAATAAAATATTAAAAAAAAAACTCGTAATTTCTCTTTTAAAAGTGGGTTGTTTATTTTCTTTATGGATTATACTTCCAAAACAAACTATCAAAGTTGTATGAAAAGTAATAGAAATATTTTTTTTAATTAAAAAAACAGTAATGAAATTAATTGAATTTTACGAGTTCAGTATTTTTCAATTTTTTAACTTTAAAAATTTATCAAAATTTTTTTGATTCTATTTTTACGATATTTTCAGGGTCAATCTGAAATTTTATGTTCTTTACAATAAACCGAATATAATATTTTAGACAAACGTTTTTTTTTTTAATTCACGCTCCTCCTATTTTGAAATGTCTATTAAAAAGTAAATAATTAATTTACTCACCAAAGATTTATATATCACAAATTGAAGATAAAAGATCAATAAATAATATATTCTAATTTAAAACAAAAACAAAAGAACAGTTTTTTTTGGAAATTTACCTGTAAAGTCCGAAGTTTAAAACCTTTTTTTTTTAAACCACGTTGTTTGTATCTTTTTTTTTTTTTAAATGAAGCTTTGCTCCTTGTCCTTTTAATTGAAAAAAATTAGGGTTTGAATTACATTTTTCGCGTAGTTATGACCTTGGAAAGACAGGGGGTCGAATTATTCAATATTTTTCACGAAGTTTCTGACACACCTAGTGATGAAAGCAAGTTTAATTAAATAGACAAAACTAAAAATGTCGGCATATTTGTTTCTAATGTTATTTTTGTGTACTTTGAATTTTGAATGATGAGTTTTACAAAAAGTTAAAGAACTATTGTCATTGATAAGATCATTGCATCGAAGTTGCTGATTGCAAATCTACAATTTGGTTCTTAGATTAATCGGTTAAATGTGATGCTGCTAATTATATGTACAATTTTGCTACACACACACACACACACACACACACACACACACACACACACATATATATATATATATATATATATATATATATATATATATATATATATATATATATATTAAATTCCACAGCCAAACAACGTCGCAGCCCACAAGAGTCATGACAGTCAACGAACCAGAAGTCCAAGACTGTCATGGATCTGGTGGGCTGCGACGTTGTTTGCCTGTCGAATTTGTTATATATAATCTCTCACATTCTGAAAATCATATATATATATATATATATATATATATATATATATAATATATATATATTTTCATTTATAATAATTGATTTTAAGTATTTACTTCTACAGTACGTAGAACTAGGTAGTAAGTTATAAAAATATATGTGGCAATGAAGCTATACAGAATTTCTCGTGTTTCATCCCCATAAGAACTCATCAGGTGAATGCATGGAATTGATGTTACTGCGCGATTTTATACATTAACATGTTAATCAGCTTCCCAGCTAACCAAACAGATTCTCTACTAGTCCTGCCCGTTTTCACCAGCCAATCACCGAACAAAGACTGGTTGTTTTCTACTTCACCTTTTCTTTGTCCATTTTTAAAGAGGGGGGTATCTTTCTTTGTGTATTAATAACTGATTGTAGTTTAACCTGGGTGCACTCAGGTAATGTTTTTAGTTTATATTTTAGGTTTTATATATATATATATATTTATATATATATATATATATATATATATATATATTAGCTTGTGAATATATATAATAGTTTTTGAAAACATATATGGCAATTAAGCCACACAAAAGTTTTCGCGTTTCATCCTTGAGGATTCGTCAAGCAAAATTATATATCTATATATATAAAAATGTAACTGTTGGTTCGTTCGGAATTAATTGTCTAAAAAAAGACTGGACGGATGGCTTCCACGTTTTGGTATAATATGTTTACTATATCCATGTGTGTTTTTATATATTTCTTTTTAATTATAACATTATACTTAATTTTTCTATGATAAATAGGTGGATTTCTTTGTACCGAGAGGCCATTTTTTTTATTTAGGGACAATTATTTATTACCGCTTCCTGTCACGTGACCAGTGTTACAATTTAGCGGTTTTCCTGCTAGATCTGGAGATTTCGTTTACAATCTAGCGGGAAATTCTAGAAAATCTGGAGGTATTTGGCACCCACACACCCGCATTAGATTGCTTGAAAATACTTTAAAACATAAAATGAACTCATTCATGTAAGTAAAAAAAAGTAGCATTTATTGCCTTTGGTAACAATTATTTATTGATTATTTGTTTTGTTTTTCACCTTTTTTTCGACTAACCATTCTTAAATCTCACTATAAAATCGATTTTTCCAAGTACATTTTAGGTGGGGGGGGGCATTCCAACCTCCCAAGTTTAGTTTAAAATACGATCTAAAAGTGTAAAAAGCAAGAAACAACAGCAAAAAAAAAAGACGGGTTTGTATTACTGTACACATAGATTCGAAAAAGTTGTCAAAAAACAAATATATAACAAATAAATGTTATCAAAGGCAAGATAAGTTACTTTTCTACCAAACTGGATATATTTTTCGTGTTTTTATTCAATGTAACATATTTATTCAGCTCGAAAAACATACAGTGTTTACCGATGTATTCGAAAATTCAAGATGGCGTCTCACACCCTCTTTAAAACCGTAAGTTTGGAAAAAGGTGTTATAAATAGAAAACTATACAAAATGCTATTAAAAACCCGCCGAATATATGTCAACCTATGTCACAGTAACATGTATTGAGCGAGTTTTTAACAGTATTTTATCCGGTTTTTTATTTATAACATCTTTTCCCAAACTTATCGTGTTAAAGAGAGAATCAGACTCCAGCTTGAATGTTCAGCTGTTCGGTAAACACTGTATGGTTTTCGAGCTGAATAAACATGTTACATTGAATAAAAACACGAAAAATATATCCAGTTAGGTAGAAAAGTAACTTATCTTGCCTTTGATAACATTTATTTGTTATATATTTGTTTTTTGACAACTTTTTCGAATCTATGTGTACAGTAATACAAACCCTAAGTTAAAAATCTAGCGATTTTCTGAACATTTCTTTCTCCTTCTTTCGCGCGCCCCAACATCACATCCGCCCCCCCCTCCCGCTTGCGCCCCCAATGTACAAAGTAAAATCTTCGGAAAATGTTAAATGGTGTTCTAATTGGTAAATGTCGGTGCGTTATTTACGGAAAATTTGAAAATTCGATGTTCCAGGTAAAAAAAAAACACATAAATTACCCCCCCTACTCCAACTTGCTGTGCTTTCCTTTTCCTATTTTATTTCTTTTTCAGCTAATTTTAAATTTTCCACCCAAAAAGCGCTATAATGTATTTTTGAAAATTAGAAAATTCTATGTCCTGGAAAAAAAAAATCCCCTCCCCCCAACGTAGTTTGCTTGGTGAAGCCGTCGTTTATGCTACAGCGTGTATGCGCGTAGCATAAACGGATGCTGCAAAATGGTGGAAAGAAGTTCGTGGGTTCAGGGGTAAATACCATGCAAACGGTAAATTTGCCCCAAGTTTGACTATCAGATTCGTTGTCAGCGACCTCAATTACCTAGAAAAAAAACAAATTAGAGTGGTCGGTGTTCTGTAGTAGCGTATCTGGATATTTACCTTTTTTTCTTGCTTAAAAAAATAGCATTAATACAGTAAGTTAGGTAAACTGACTTTTTCGTTTAAAAATGGAATTATTTCCCTTTCGTTATTAACTTCTTTTTTTTTTAATAAATATTTTGTGTTTTATATACATAAAGTACAATTGTTGAATGTTACTGTTTTGATTATATTCGTTGGGGGGGGGGCAATTAAAAAATTAAGAAAGATTAAAATGAAGCAAAATTTAAGTTTCCGTTTCATTTTTACAACAACCATAAAACAGTGCATACTCAGCAAGTTTTATCGTAATTTATAAGCATATTGAAACACTAAATCAACATTATATTTATTTATTTTTTTTTGCATAATTAATGATGGGAGTATTTTTCTGTTTATTTTCTTAACATCTGTTAAAAAAAAATAATTTGTACATTCTCTTGAAAAAAAGAATCACACTTTTCTCTACTTTCACATGTGTTCCATTTTAACAAACTGAGCCACAGCAACGCGTGGCCGGGTACAGCTAGTATATATATATATATATATATATATATATATATATATATATATATATATATATATATATATATATATATATATATATAGGGTTGTATTGTCATCATAAAGTCGTTTAATATCTGCTTATAGCTGTTTGTTATTTCGCTGTTTTTGTTTTAAAATTTGGAGAGTTATTTTTAAGTTTAGGATTTTGAATTTCTTATTCATGCATAATCTACACAGGTCGTCTAGATTCGTACATGTACTGGCTTATGCTATTTTCCACTCGACTATCGGCGAGCGTTCGCTTTTTCATCTCTCAGTAATGGTTCACTAGTGCTGCTTTTATTCGATATTTTTTGTTATTTAAGATGCGTTTATTGTCGTAATATGTTTTAAAATCTAGGAGGGTCATACCCATTTAATATTTCTTGTTATTCCGCTTTTCTTTGGTTAATATTGTGGTTTGCTAAACAACGCTTTTAGTTGAAACCATAATAACAATTGGCCCCCCGCAAAGCGTAAATAATGAACAGAAAAGTTGCAACTGAAGAACACGTGTACGCTGTCCGTTACCAATTAAATGCTTAAACAAAAGCATTGTTAAGTAATGGATATTTGAAGATAGAAAGAAGCTCAACCAAAAATTGTTCAACAAAACGAATGGTTTCTACTATTACATCGTCTAAAAGGGCTTTATATGTTGAAAAACCAAAACCAAAATAATGAACTAAAAAACCACGAATAAACATTTCAAGATATTTTAAACTTGAAGTATAATATCTTTTACCAATATGGTTACTTTCGGAATTCAATCACCCTAAAAAGGTTAATAAAACAAAACAGCCAAACTGTAATAATGAATCTTGCTTTCCGGGCTGTTGGAAAACTGCTTCTGTTGTACCAGTATTCAAGAATTCTGGCGAAAGAACTGACCCATTAAATTATCGCCCTATTAGCCTCCTCCCACTTTTTGCCAAAATATTTGAGACCTTAATTAACCATGCTCTAGTCCAGCACCTTACAGATGCTAAACTTCTGACCTACCAACAATATGGATTTAGACAAGCTCGTTCCACAGCAGACATCCTCACTGTAATCTCTGAACGCATATACCATTCACTGGACAAAGCGGGAGAGGGAAGAGCGGTAGCTCTAGATATATCTAAGGCTTTTGACAGGGTATGGCATGAGGGTCTCCTCGGGAAGATTAGATCATACGGTATCACTGGTAGAATACTTAACATAATTAAATCCTTCTTAGATAAGAGAAAAATCCAGGTTGTCCTCGACGGTCGTACATCTAAACAATATGATATAAATGCGGGAGTGCCCCAGGGATCTATCCTTGGACCTCTACTGTTCCTGATATTCATAAATGACCTCCCCGACAAAATTGCCTCTGAGATGGGTATATATACTGATGGCACCACACTCTATAGCAGGCAGGACAGGAAAACAAATGAACATATATCTAAAGTAATGGCAGAAACACTAGAGGATGACCTCCAATCAGTAGTGGAATGGGGACAAAGATGGATGGCCACGTTCAATGCCGCCAAGACAAAACTGGTTTCATTCAATAATTACAAGAAACCTTCTCTACCACCCATAGTAATGGCCAACGACTCTTTATCTGAGAGTACGTCTTTCAAGCTCCTTGGCCTAACGTTCACAGGAAACATGAGTTGGAAAAATTACATCGAGGGCATTGCCAGGGCCGCTGCAAGGAAGGTGGGTTCTCTCTACCGTGCTAGAAAACTACTAACACCCGAAAGTATCCTGTACCTCTATAAGACAACCATTCGCCCATGTATGGAGTATTGCTGTCATATTTGGGCTGGTGCATCGGCTACTAGTCTCTCGCTCCTTGACAGGGTTCAAAAGAGAGTCGCAAATCTGATAGACCCTAAACTGGCATCTAAGCTTCAGCCTCTGTACCATCGACGAAACGCTGCATCCCTCTGCCTGTTCTACAAGTATTTTAATGGTGAATGCTCTGATGAACTGCAAGCACGTGCCCCCACGACGTGAACACCCTCGACAGACCCGACAAGCTGCAAAATCCCACCCCCTCACTATAGAGATCCCTAGATGTAAAAGATCTTTCTACTCCGGTAGTTTCTTCCCCAGAACCGCTAGACTTTGGAATTCCATTCCAGGTCACTGCTTCCCCAACTGTACTGACATGCAGAAGTTCAAGTGCAACATGAACCAACATCTTGCTGCCCAAATCCCTACATAATACCCCAGTAGTTGTTTCCCCTGATAGTAGCCCCCTACACCAAAATGGTAATGTGCCTTGTTTGGGGTGAAAATGTAATAAAAAAAATAACAAAAACTAAACAACATGAATACAAATTTTAAAATGTTTAATACAAAAAAAGAAGGATAAAAAGGCAAGACACAAAGTGACTCAGTAACACGCAACAACCGTTTCCAAGGATTTTCGTAACCGTCTGTCTGCATTCTCCCCGCGGCCTCCTTTTATGAAGTCGAGCACAGAAATTTTGCACACGAGTAGCGAGATTTTGCTCCACTTTGCGAGACCGCTTAGTTATAAAAGCTGTGGTCGGTGCCTTCTTGGTTCTTTCTTTCCAACCCCCCCCCCGACATCTTGATTTCACATGACGCACACGTGCATGGACACTTTAATCGTAAGCCATTTTCTTGGTTTCCACAATTTTCCCTACAATCAACATAACTGGATTCGTTATTAAATTACCCCAAAAGGGTCAACGTGTCATCAAATTAAACAACGAAATGAACCCAAACCCTACACATCTCCGTAATCTTCCAGTTATGATCTTCTAACTCTAGAATTCCTAAAGTTTTTTCTGCGGGTCTCATAACTACACGTGGTAAAAAAATGCGCCACATTTTATGAACGAGATACAAACAAGTGCACGCTACTACTGTTACTGATTCACATCAAAATCAATCGCACACAAAGTTGATTAATGAGTTATCTGACCTTCGTTAAACTGGGGCACTGAACAGTGGCGCTTGGTGCAATCAATTCGTTTTTTTTTATAGTTACAGTTTTTTTTTCTCAACTATTTATGTGTACTCGATAGACATGGTTTCTTTTTTTGTTGATTTTTATGTTCTTTTGTTTCAAATTTATTTTTACCTCAATGCAAGTGTTAAAGAATTTCACCCAATGTCACTCCGTATAAAGAACTAAATGAAAATACGTTTTTAAACTCATCAATCTCTTACGTCAAAAGATCTTAATTTATTTTCAGGGACCCCTTATAATCAGGAAGTAAAAATTAAGTTTATAAGCCAAAAGCCTCCGTAAGCTGAAAGCGACTATATATATATATATATATATATATATATATATATATATATATATATATATATATATATAGTAATCCCAACCAAATAAAAACCTCAATACAATCAAGATAGGAAAATAGAGCTTGCCATATAAAAACACAAATTTAAAACTGTAAATTATATTTTACAAGAATTTGTTGTTCGACAGAATATTCAAATAAGAAATATAAAATAATAAAATTTAATATTTCTTATTTGAGTATCCTGTCGAACAATAAATTCATATCAAGTATAATTTACAATCTTAAATTGTATTGCTCTCTCTCTCTCTTTCTCTCTCTCTCTCTCTCTCTCGATATATATATATATATATATATATATATATATATATATAATTGGAACATCTGGTCTGTTCGGTTTAACTCAACTAGAAACTATAGGTCCGTTTGCGGTTATATTTTGCAACAATGATTGTATCTAACCTAACTGTGTTTTTAAATATTAAAAAGTAAAAAATATTACCATATAAACAAAACTTTTTTCGATATCGTTACTTTTCGTTCCGATTTCAGCCGAGGCTACTTACCGGAAATACTTCCGGCTTATATTGAATCTGCATTCATTATTCCGATTCAGTGACTTTTCATATCCATAAGTATACCATTTATCCTGTTTTGTTTTTTATAGAAAAAATTGCATTAATTTGTTTTCGATTTTTTTTGGGGGGGGGGGTCCTTCCTACTTTTTCTTTACGTTTTCCTCCCTGGCATAACAAAACAATAATAAAAAAAAAATACTCGCCGGGATTCGGCAATATATATATACATCAGTTTTGTTTGTTGTTTAAATACTTGCAAAAAAATACACATAACAGTTTGTTTCACTTTTTCTAAAAAAAAATACTTTAACAAGAAAATTGCTGGTTAATTTTTACGACTTGCTCCGGCGTATTATAAACACCCTAACCTCCCCATGTTAAAAACGGCTTTCGGATTTAACACCCTCAAACTTCGAAAGTCGTTCTTAACATGGGGAGGTTGAGGGTATTTAGAAAGTCGTTTTTAACATGGGGAGGTTGGGGTGTTTATAATACGCTGGGGCAAGTCGTAAAATTAACGAAGTTGCTCTTATTTATTGCAAAAATTGCTTAAAATTTATTTATTTTACAAAAAAATGACATTTTCTACAAACATTTAATTAGAAATACAAATGAACGGTGGGTTTGGGTTTTTTTTCTGTTTTTTTTTTCTGTTGATATTTTGTTTCTTCATTTAAAATTTTACTTTATATTTTCTTTCACATAGCTTTGTTATTATTACATCGGCAATGCTCGGCTTTATCCGGCTGTTGACGTCATGTTTATTGAAACAATTATTTTGGAAAATAAATATTTATGCACTTATGGTACCGTGCTATTCTTTGGAATAGTATTTTCACGTTAAATTCAAGTTTTACAATATCTGTATGTTTATTAAATTTTTAGGTGAAAATACAGATAACCCGGTCAGTTTCTAATGTGTGAAAAATCTAGCTCCTGAAAAAAGGGGTACTCTGGATATTAACAAAAATAAATATTGCCTCAGTCTCGAAGGATTTCTCCACTGATCGAGGAAATAAATGGTGAAGTGTAGTTCATCCTCCGTTTCTTTCCTCCCCTCTCTCTCTTCCTCTCTTAATATCTCTCTCCATTCATCTCTCCCAATCTATCTTTCTGTCTCTTTGAGCGCCTTTCTCTCTCTCTAACGTCCTCTCTCTCCCCTTCTCTTCTTTCCTCTGTCTCGCTCCCTCTCTGTTTCTAACTCTTCCCTTTCTCTGTCTATCTCCCAATCTCTATATCTCTCTCCATCTCCTTCTCTTTCTCTATTTCCCTCTCACTTTCTCTTTTCTATCTATATATCTTTCTCTCTAACTGTCCATTTCTAATCTCGCATCCTATTTTAGTCTCCTAAATTAATTACAGTGAATAAGGCATTGTCAAAACATGGATAAATGCTATTTTAGTCACCTAATTTACTGACTGTGAGATTAGAAGTTATTTGGAAATTACTGCTACCTTGAACAGCACCAGGAGTAACTGGTAAAACCGTTCTAATTAAATCGATTTTGGCAGCCATTCGATGGCAAAATGAAATAACTTTAAACCTTGCTGCATGTGGAATACCTGCGACCTTACTATCAAGTAGAAGAACTACTTACTCTACTTTGAAACTACTATTAAACATTCAATTTTTCAAAAATCTCATGTTCAACATCTCCGAAACATCCAGTATGGGGAAAAATATTGCAAGAATGGAAACTTATTGTTTGGGATAAATGCACAATGGCATGCAAAAAATCACTTGATGCTGTTGGTCGATCCTTGCAAGATTTGTGTGGTAATGTCAGACCATTTGGGAATGCAGTAATATTGCTTGCAGGAGATTTCAGACAAATGTTACCTGTAATTCCTCAATCAACACCAGCAGATGAAATAAATGCTTGCCTCAAATACTCTATTTTTTGGTGCCATGTGAAGACATTAAACTTAACTCAAAATATGCGTGTCCTGTTGCAGACTGCTCGATCTGCACAGAAATGTTTGCATAATTTGTGGGAAATTGGGTAAGGACAAGTGCCAACTGATCCGAGTTAAGGGCGAAACTCTGTGGCTCTTAACTTCTGTAATTTTATTTTGTTCTGAAATCTTTTTTGTCAAATATGCTATTAACCAATATTGTCTTGTTACATATAAAACGAAAAGAAAAAAAGTCACCCATGAAAACGAAAACTTTCCAAATTAAAACCTTGAACTCAAATGTAAATTAATACAAAATTAAGTCGACGTCACAAATTGATAAAATTCAATTTTGGAGTTTAATTATAAGGTGATCTCCACACTAACGTAATGTACTTGCAATAACCCTTATCCCTGAGTGGCTTCCGGGCCTTGATAAGTGGTCATCACTGTGTAAAAAAAAAAAAAGGTGAAGGTCGAATGATTCAAACTCGGGATAGATAACGCCAAAAACATCCCCACATTAATATGGGAGGGGAGATTATCTTCAAACAGCGTTCTGAATTGATAATTGAGCACCGGACTTATACTAAGTAGATATTAATAAGTCCCTCGTACCTATTCCCTTTTTTTTTAATTTTTTTTTTTAATGGAAAGTAGATAATGCAGTGGATGTGTTATCGGCAGCTCCAGTAACACTCGCTTCTCCTTTTTTGTTCCTCAGTCCTCATTCAAATGAGTGATTTTTCTGACAAAGGGTGAAGAAAAAGCTGCTTTCCATGTCGGTAGTACTTGGTGAACAGTAGTCTGAGATGTCGGACATTTTTCTGTCTCTATATCTATCCTTATGGCCATGTCACTAGTAAGGGTGCTGGAGGTAAACGTTTCGTCTGGACTGACATTAACCGTTGATAGTCAGGGACCCGAACCTTGAATTAACCACTAGTATGGCATCGAGAGGCCCCACCAGCAGGTG
This sequence comes from Euprymna scolopes, assembly GCF_053919585.1. NCBI lineage: Eukaryota > Metazoa > Mollusca > Cephalopoda > Sepiida > Sepiolidae > Euprymna > Euprymna scolopes. The sequence continues at coordinate 25,782,005 of NC_136487.1, read as the reverse complement.
CAAAGTACTGGGGCTGCTGTATTGCCATTTGGTGAATGGATTCTGGACCATGTAGTAATCTCTGGTGGGGCCTCTCAATGCCATACTAGTGGGTAATTGTTATGGCTTTAGCTTATCATGTGCTGGATAAAAAAAATTTCCTGTCCTTTTTCTCTCTTACTTTCCTTCTCTACCCTGCTCTAACCAAGTATGCGGACCTGTTCCACAAACCCAAAAATCTCAACATGAAATATCTCCAGAAAAAAAACTCGAATAAACCTAGAACCCCGTCTTCCAACGTAAACACCTACTACCATGTCTCCTTCTCCAACATCAGGGGTCTACGTTCCAACCTTCCATAGGTTGAAACCCAATTACAGGAGATGAAACCGGGCATATTTTTTCTAAGCGAAACTTCCCTAGATGAGTTCATAATTAAAGGATACTCTAACTTAACATCTAAATCTGACCCCAAAGATCGCCATGGGCATGGAATATGTGCCTACATTAAAGATGGCTTCCCGTGTGGCAGGGATATCTCGTAAAGATCCTAATTTACCTTATATGTGCTTCCGGGTTACACTTGCTTATACCACTGCATTTATATTTGCCCTCTATCGGTCCCATAACAGCAGAGTTACTATCTTTAAGAGTATATCTGAGAAAATAGACCACATCCTGTCTGTATATCCCTCAGCTAACATCCACATCTGTGGTGACTTCAACGTCCATAACGTGAAATGGCTGACCCACTCAAATAAGACAGACGATGAGGTGATGTTCTGTCATAATGTTGCCATTGCTTATGACCTCACTCAGATTGTTCATGAGCCAACCCATGTGGCCGATAATACAGGTCAATATGCAAGCCTTCTAGACCTTTTTCTCTCAACTTCCCCTGACCGTCATATAAGTTGATAAAAATGAAATGTAATAAGTTCCCAGTATACCGGTACTCCATGGTTGACTGGGATAGCTTCCATACATTCATATCTGATCTACCTCTGCATTCCATGTTTAAAAAGGGTGTGTCCTCTATAATATCAGACCTGACCGAATGGTTAATTGTAGGCATAGACCGATTCATACCATCTAAAAAATTCCAACAAAAAACTAACAGCCAGCCATGGTTCTCCCCAGAATGTGCTGCTGCCATCGCACACACAGAAATCACTTTTTCCATAGCTACCAACGTAATAGATGCACTGAGACTTAAGCTGCTTTCAGGAATGCCAGCAACCACTATAAAAGAGTAATAAAAAATGCAAGAGAGCTATATGCTCAGTCCGTTAAATCCAAAGTAGCTGATCAGCGGCTTGGTTTCCACCAGTTTTGGCAACTGAACAGAAGTGTGCATTCTATCCCAACCATTATCAATGGACCAGAGGTCATCTCGTCAGCATCAGACAAGGCCAAACTATTTGCCAAGAACTAATGCTACACTATGCGACTAAGGCCATCAACTCTCCATATTTCCTCCTATAACACAGAACACACTAGGAAACATACAAATATCTGTGCATGAGGTCGCCAAGTTAATCAAGAACGTTGATTCCAGTAAAGCAACTAGCCCTGACTGCATCCCAATTATAGTGTTAAAAAAGCTTCAACCAGAACTTACTCCCATACTTACGAAACTGTTTTAGCATTGCCTTAAGGAGAAGTGCTTTCCGAATCCCTGGAAAATCTCATCAGTATGCCCTGTATTTAAGAATTCAGGTGATAAGTCATCTCCCTCTCAGTACAGACCAATAAGCCTCCTGCATGTCATGAGTAAGTTGCTGGAATCCATACTTAATAGAGAAATAGTCAACCAACTTAGCAGAAATAACCCTCTTAGTGACACGTAATATGGTTTCCGTTCTGCAAGATCTACAGCAGATGTGCTAACGGTTATATCGCATAGGATTAGTGAATCTCTTGACAAAGGCTTCCTTTCTAGGGCAATTGCTCTTGACATATCAAAGGCCTTCGACAAGGTATGGCATAAAGGCCTACTTCACAAGATTTCCTGCTACGGTATAACTGGAAATGTGCTATATTATTAAATCATTTCTCTCTGATAGGCTCATAAGAGTAGTGATTGATGGACAAAAATCAGAGGCCCAAAGTATTAATGCTGGAGACCCTCAACGTCCATCCTGGGCCCAACTGTCTTCCTGATCTACAACAATGATCTCCCTAAATACATACTTCAATTATTCGTTGACAATTATGATGATGACACGACCATCTACGACAGCACATCAAAAGCTGTAAATGACAAAGTTCTCACTGATTCTCTCTCCTCTGATCTTGAGTGTGTGGTACAGTGGGGGAAGAGGTGGCTGGTTACTTTTAATGCATCTAAAACCAAACTCCTATCTTTACATCATCAACGCTCTGATCCCCATCTGGCATCAATTGAAATGGATGGCTCTTGTCTAGGAGAAGCCCCATGTTTTGACAAGCTTCTGGGTTTGATCTTCACTCCTGATCTGAAATGGAACACGTACATCAAGTCTATTGCCAAGGTCGCTGGAAAGATGGTGGGATCCTTCTACCGCTCCAGAAGATATCTCACTACTGATGCAATTTTCTATCTATATGAAAGCCAAGTACGTCCAAGGATGGAATACTGCTACCATATCTGGGCAGGAGTTGCTAAAAACAACCTATCCTGCCTTGACAGAGTACAAAATAGACTTTGTAGCTTAGTAGGGGTTGCCCTTTTCTCTTCCCTGCAACCTCTCTCGCACAGAAGAGACGTTGCGGGCCTATCTTTGTTTTATCATTATTTCTAAGGCAGCTGCTCGTCTGAGCTCCAATCCCTGGTCCCCCCTCGCCAATCTTTTACGAAAAACACCCGTCTAGCTGAAACCACTGTTAGTAATTTTCCCCACTCTTTATCTGTGCCTAAATCAAAACATAGATTCCATGAACAAAGCTTCTATGAATTCCACTTGACTGAGTTCACAAACTATTTTTGCAGGTCAATACAAAGACGTCCATGAACTTAACGCTATTATTCAACATAAAATTCCAAGTGAGGTAATCAAATACAAATCCATCGACACAGTTGTGGAAGCAGATAAAGTGGTTAATTATCCAACAACTAGATTTGCCAGGGATGCCACCGCATATGCTACAACTGAAAATTGGCATACTAATTATCATGTTGTGAAATATAAACCAATCCAAGCTTTGTAGTGACACATGGCTTGCAGTAAAAAAAAAATAACAAACAATATCATAGAAACAACAATCTAAACAGGACCTTTCACAGGTGAATATATCTATATTCCACGCATTTTTATGATTTCACTGGATACACTATTACACTTTAGGAAATTGAACTTTCCAATTTTATTGTCATTTGCAGTAACCATCAACAAAGCTCAGGGAACAATCTTTACAATTGTGTGGCTTACAGTTACACACTAACTGTTTTTTTCACATAGGCAATTTATTTTACGTGTTCAAGAGTTACCAAACCAAAAAAATCTCTATATCAGCTACGAAAATGGAACAACAAAAACTGTACCCATACAAAAGGGGAAATTTAACCTATAAGAAACATGCATTTCTTCATTTTGGAACTTTTTCCATTGCGCCAATTTGAGCCACAGCAACGTGTGGCAGGGTACAGCTAGTATATATATATATATATATATATATATATATATATATATATATATATATATATATATATATATATATATATATATATATCCAGGCTTGAGATATTCAAAAGTAGGAACTAATGAACACTGCTGTACAACTTATGTTCTCTACCAATCCAAGTTATGACAACAGAGACGTACCCAGGGTGACAAAAACAAAGAGAATGGATCGAGAGAGAGGGGGAGAGTGTGTAAATTATATTGAGACATGTTGACCGGAAATCAGTGTCAGCTGATCGGATTGCGTGTGAGTCACGTGATCAAGTTAGCTGAAATGAAGAGATTTGATTTGGGCTTAGAAGGTGACGGACGGATTCAGACGTCTCCTCCCTTCACTGAGGGGGGGGGACGCTGACGTGTGTAGAAACGAGACGAAGAGAAACCACACAGGCCAGAGATTCACTTTTCATACTTCTGCGAGACATCTGGAAAGTGAAATAAACTATAAAAACAATTCGTTTTCTTGGAGTGAAATGACTCTTCGTCAAAACAGGTTCTAGTCTTCCCTCCAAGACACGAGATGATTCCAGATGGACCAACATCGACTCTGCAGAAGGTATGTCCGAAAATACATTACCACACACACACACACACACACAACGGCATATAGACATATCATTTAATAGAAAGAACAGCTAGACGATCACACACGATCCCCTTTATGATATAACAACACAACAATGGCCTTTGGTATGGTTTCAAGTGAGAGCCACATCATGTCACCTCACATCTTCGAAGTCAACTTGAAAGTAAACACCAAAGTGTACCTGGATGCGCTGAAGAGTGTGATGATCTCCTCGTGAAGTCAGGTGGCCGCTGGCAGACCCTGTGTGTGGCAGCAAGACTCGGCGCTGGCAGACAAGTCCAAAGAGACCCAGGTTTGGCATCATAACATTCAATGCTGCCAAGACTAAGCTTATTTCTTTAAATAATTACAACAAACCTTTTCAACCACTGATTGCCATGGTTAATGATACACTGTCTGAAAGTTTTTCGTTTAAACTCATTCACAGACAACATGAATTGGAACAAATATATTGAGTCAGTTTTCAATGCTGCTGCATGGAAGGTGGGATTTCTCTACCATGCTGAAAGGCTACGCACAATTGAGAGTATCCTGTATCTCTACAAGGTTACGGTTCTCTCATGCATGGAATATTGTTTTCGCATCTGGGCTGATGCATCGCTTCTAGATAGGATTAAAAAAATCTCAACTATCAACTAAACTCCAACCTCTATCCCGAAACGTGACATCCTTGTGCCAGTTTTACAAGTATTTAAATGGCAAGTGTTCTGACGAACTCCGAGCACTAGCACTTCCCTCGACGACAATACCCCCGACAAACCCAAGTAGGAAAATCACACCCATTATTTTTCAAGGTCAAGGTCAAAGGTTAAGGTCCTATTTGGTGCGGTTCTTCATAAACTCCCTCACCTAGGGATAGTGCACACCAAGTTGGGGGTCGCCACCATCCCGTGAGCCGCACCATGAGGCAGGCCCACTTCTTTGTGAATTTGAATCAGATCACTATCCTCCACTCCCATCCTCTCAGCCAAATTTGAATAAATTTCAAAGCAAATAGGTTATATCAAAGTTGACACTTATATTGTTACACATAAAAATTGAAACAATTACAAAGAATCACAATGGGTAACATTTGTTTAGAATCACAAACACATTTTTATCAAATATATAGCAAAGATACCCGCGCTTAGCGTGGAACTTTGCTGTACGCTCGGATACCTACTTCATTCAAACGCAACACCTTTGCAGTTAGTGGATGATTATAGATTTCTTTAAGAAAAAAATGGTTGCTCTTACAACATCCACTTAGTGAAAGGGTACCCGAGCGTATAGCGTTGGTATCTTTGCTAGTTATGGATAAAACACTTAACATGTATGTACAGTCTTGCTTGTTAATTTATCGTGGTTTACTTGTGGCTACTTATTTGTTCATAAAGGCACGCAGTGCGATTCTTACCCCCGCCCACGCTGTTACACGTGTACACCTTCGGAGTAACTGCTAAATGAGAACCTACCAACCTGTCAATTATATATTCATAGTCTGTTTTGTTCTTTGTGATATATACGACTTGCATTATTACTCGGTGTTGCCCGGCGGCATGAACAACAAAATAGAATTAAAGTGTTAAAACTGTGTGCGACACCTTTCTATTAAACCCATCTCCCTCTCTTTTCTCTCTCTCTCTCTCTCTCTCTCTCTTGTTGTTTGCTAGTTTTTCTCTCTTTTTTCTTTGTTATTTCCATGTTTTTCTTCTCTTTCTTTTCTACCCGTGTCGTCGCTCCTCACGTTGGCGTCTATTGAGAGGGATGGGCGCATAGGATCACACGTACGAAAAAATAAAGCAAAATACCAAAATCACAAACTCTAATATATATTAAAAGTATCAGCCACCCCAATGCTGTGTCCACGGTCATCTTCTCCTTCATCCTCTCTTCTAGTCGTGTCATCGTCTCTCACTCTAGAAGTGTAAGCCATGTTTAGTTTCAGAACAATTTCCGATGGTTCGTTGTTCTACACAAGTCCTGGGAGGTGACTGGTTACAACTGAATTTACCAAGTACTTTATCCATAACGTCACGGGGTTTTGCGGCTTCCCGAATTCGACAAAATACGAATAATCAATCTTTATCGAAAAAATTCAGAAACGAACAAGAATCACGTAATAGCATATAAACCAAATTAATGTGTGTGAATACCAAAGTCACGTTGACACGGGAAACACACAATATTAGCTTCAACAAACGTTTATTTCAGTATCAGCAAGTCTATTGCCTTTTATAGCAGTTTAAACATAAAATCATTGTGATGAAATAATTAGGTTTAACCGACAATTAACTTACAATCCAATGCATTAAAACATTTAATTCATTATATTCAGTGATTGAACTCCATGTTTGGTATTGCTTCGTGATGTTACAGAATAAAAAGTAAAATGTCATTATTTAATGACTAAACGCAAGTGATTATTTGTTTTTTTGTTTGTTTTTTCTTTTTTTTTCTGTTTTTTTGTGTTTTTTTTCGTTATTTGTTTGTTTTTTTGTTTTTGTTTTTTGTTTGTTAGTTTGTTTTTGTTTAGTTTGTTTGTTTGTTTGTTTGTTTTTTTGTTGTTTTCTTTGTTTTGTTTTTGTTTTTTGTTTTTTTGTTTTTGTTGTTTGTTTGTTTATATGTTTGTTTGTTTTCTTACTTCTGATACTACAGTAATATAAAACTTTCCATATTCCGTGATTCAGTTTTGCATTACTATTTTATGTCACAGAAAAATGTTGATATCAAGGAAATAAATGTTAACTGCGTTTTGGGTTGATAAAATATAGGTATGTACATTAAAATAATAGCTGACTCGGTAGTAGACATGGTTTTGAACGCTTGCTGATCGTAATTTTTTTTCCGATTACTTTTTGATTGCGTTTGAACAATTATAGCCTAAATTAAATCTCACAAAGAAAAAAAGTATGTGAAATAAAAAAAATACATGGAAAAATCTTATCTCAAATGATAAAATATAGGTATGTGCATTTTAATGGCTGATTCGGTAGGATACATGGTTTTGAACGCCGGCTGATCGTAATATTTTTTTTTCGATTACTCTTTGGTTGTATTTGAAAATTAATACCTAAATTTAATCTTCCAAAGAAAAAATGTATGCGAAATAAAAAAAAATACATGGAAAAATCTTATTGCAAATGTGAAAAATCTTACATTTCATATAAAAAAAATGCATTATTAAAAAGATCGTGTTTAAATTTTTCTGGCAAGATAAATATAAGTTGTCTAGAATCATTTCCAAGTAAATTATTAAGTTAAAGTCTTAAGATAATGAATTAATAAAGTAGATGTACTTAGCTTTTGCTAAAAAAGGGTAATAATTATCAAAAAAAATGTGCTAGCTCTATTAAGGAGGTTTGTTTATTAATGCCAAATAAAACATAGCGGCAAAATTAAAAGAAATATGAAAACACATAATAAACTTCTACAGGCGTATCTGAAAATGACGTCAAGTGGTTGAAGGGATAGAGGGGGAGGGACAAAACCGACTGTTTTTTTTTCTTTGTTTTTTTTTTTAGAGCCATACATCCATATATATTTGTAGTAAACGTTTGTATAATTTTCATCATCTATTTTTAAATTTTATTTCTGTGTTCCTACTTTTAAATGTTTTCAATTTTATTTTATTTTTCAAGATTATATAAAAAAAATTATATTACGCTGATGATGACATGATCATTGATGCAATGAAAATATTAGAATCTTACATATAAAATTACACAAAAATGTAAACCTTAAAAAATAGAAGAAATATTTTTTGTAATTATAACTTTTTTGTGTGAAAATATTAAATAAACAATGCTTAATTCAATGGTAATATTGTTAGTTCGAAAAATTAATTTTTCTTCGAATTATATTGATTTCGTTAATACGAACTTGAGGGGTATTTTTTCGTAATGTTCCTGATTTTTTTTTTGTAATTGTTACAATTTACGTTACTTTTTCATAAATAAAGCAAAAGTAAATTCTTTCATTTTTTTCTGAAAACCATAACTTTAGTAAACGTGTTTTTTGTTTAAACAAAATAATACATTTTCACTAAGATTTACATAAAATAATTGGTTCATCATATTCTGATTTTTGGTGAATTTTTAAATTAAGAAAGGGGTCAAAACGTTCATATATTTAGAGCATATGCCATTCATTCTGCACGTACGTAAAAATAAAATGGTCAATACTTAGTGACTATAAGATAGTTGTGTTTTATGTTAAATCAATACAATAAAAATTCATATTAATTGATTGAATAATGGTTATATTGTTGGTTGCTATATAAATAAAATAACCATTCAATATTTACTGATTAAACGTTAGTTATGTTTTCGGTTGCTATATAAGAAAAATAAAGTTTCTATATTAATTGATTAAATAATAGCTATATTTTATGGTTGCTAAAATAACAATTCAATATTTATCAGAAAAAAAAACATTAGTTATATTTTCGGTTGCTATATAAGTTTATATTTTAAAGCTTCTGGGTTTGACCTTTACTCCTGATCTGAAATGGAATACGTACATCAAGTCTGTTGCCAAGGTCGCAGGAAAGATGGTGGGATCCTTCTACCGCTCCAGAAGATATCTCACTACTGATGCAATTCTCTATCTATATAAAAGCCAAGTACGGCCAAGGATGGAATACTGTTGCCATATCTGGGCAGGAGCTGCCAAAAACAGCCTATCATGCCTTGACAGAGTACAAAATAGACTTCGTGGTTTAGTGGGGGATGCCCTTTTCTCTACCCTGCAACCCCTCTCCCACAGAAGAGACGTTGCGAGCCTATCCTTGTTTTATCGTTATTTTCATGGCAGGTGCTCGTCTGAACTCCAATCCCTGGTCCCCCTTCGCCAATCTTTCACGAAAAACACCCGTCTAGCTGAATCCACTGTGAAAAATTTCCCCCACTCTATATCTGTGCCTAAATCAAAACGCGGATTTCATGAGCAAAGCTTCTTTCTTAGAACTGCACGCCTGTGGAACTCTGTTCCGTCTGCCTGCTTCCCTCCGGACTACAACTTGGATGTCTTCAAGTCTAATGTTAACAAATTCCTAATGAACCGCCCCCCTAATTAAACACTTCATAAAATCTCCTCACTAACGTGATGTACTTGCAATAATCCTTATCCCTGAGTGGCTTCCGGGCCTTGATAAGTGGTGATCACTGTGTAAAAACAAAAAAAAAAGTAAAATAAAAATTCTATATTAATTGATTAAAATTAGTTATATATTTGGTTGCCAAAAATATATTAGTTATATATTTGGTTGCTAAAATAAAAAAATTCAATATTTACCGATTAAACATTAGTTGTATTTTCGGTTGTTAAATAAATAGAATAAAATTTCAATATTTACTGATTCAACGCTAGTTATATTTTTGGACATTATAACAATAAAATAAGAATTGAATATTAACTAATAAAACACTAGTTTAATTTTTTGCTATATAATAATTCAAAATTCAATTCTTATGAAAATTTTTTAAAAGTGCCTTTAAATAATTGTATAGTGTTTATCATTAGTATTATCAAGAAACTATTGAAACAGACAAAACACTGCTCACTCATGCTACATTCAAGTAAAGTAGCGATAAAAAAAATGCCGGGAATTATTTTCTCTATTACAGTAGATGAGGTTAGGACTTTATTTAAGCAATATACTTAATGTATACTATTACTATAAGCTTGCTTATATTGAAAATGCTTGCTTCCTTGCTAGCCAATCAAACCATCTAATATAGTTAGTCTTACTTTCAATTATATTCGAAATATAATACACAGTCACATTAGCAAAGAAAAAGTCACCTATGAAAACGAGAACCTCCAAAATTAAAACCTTGAATAATTATCTAAACTCAAATGTAAATTAATATTAAGCCGACTTCACAAATTGATAAAAGTTCATTATTGGATTTTAATTATAAGGTGAAGCTCAAGTGATTCAAACTCGAGATAGATAACGCCAAAAACGTCCACCCATTAATATGGGAGGGGAGATTATCTTCAAAAGCGTTCTGGATTGATAACTGAGCACCGGAATTTATTAAGTAGATATTAATAAGTCCCTTGTACCCATCCCCCCACCCGTTTTTTTCTAATGGAGAGTAGATAATAGAGTGGATGTGTTATCGGCAGCTCCAATAACTCTTGCTTCTCCTTTTTTGTCCCTCAGTCCTCATTCAAATGAGTGATTTTTCTGACAAACGGTGAAGAAAAAGCTGCTTTCCAGGTCGGTAGTACTTGGTGAACACTAGTCTGAGATGTCGGACATTTTTCTGTCTCTATGTCTATCCTTGTGGACTTGTGGACATGTCACTAGTAAGAGTGCTGGAGGTAAACGTTTCGTCTGGGCTGACGTTATCCGCCTGATAGTCAGGGACTCGAACCTTGGATTAAACACTAAGGAGGCTGTCCTATCAGCAGGCGCAAAGTACTGGGACTGCTGTATTGCCATTTGGTGAATGGATTCTGGACCATGCAGTAGTCTCTGTTGGGGCCTCTCGATGCCATACTAGTCGGTAATTGTTACGGCTTTACCTTTTCATGTGCTACAGAAAAAATTTCCTGTCTTTTTCTCTCTTACTTTCCCTCTCTATTCTGCTCTAACCAAGAATTCGGACCTGTTCCACAAATCCCAAAACCTCAACATGAAATATCTCCAGAAAAAAAAAACTTGAATAAACCTAGAACCTCGTCTTCCAACGTAGACACCTACTACCATGTCTCCTTCTCCAACATCAGGGGTCTACGTTCCAACCTTCCAGAGGCTGAAACCCAATTACAGGAGACGAAACCGGGCATATTTTTCTAAACGAAACTGGAATAGGGCCGACCACTTCCCTAGATGAGTTCATAATTAACGGATACTCTAACTTAACATCTAAATCTAACCCCCAAGATCGCCATGGGCATGGAAAATGTGCCTACATTAAAGATGGCTTCCCATGTGGCAGGGATATCTCTAGAGAAGATTCTAATTTACCCTATATGTGCTTCCGGGTTGCACTTGCTTACACCACTGTATTTATATTTGCCCTCTATCGGCCCCAGAACAGCGGAGTTACTATTTTTAAGAGTCTATCTGAGAAAATAGACTACATCCCTCGGCTAACATCCACATCTGTGGTGACTTCAACGTCCATAACGTGGAATAGCTGATCCACTCAAATAAGACGATGAGGGGGGGTTTGTCATAATTTTGTCATTACTTATGACCTCACTCAAATTGTTCGCGAGCCCACCCCTGTGACCGATACTACAGGTCAATATGCAAGCCTCCTAGACCTTTTTCTCTCAACATCCCCTGAGCTATATTCATGTTCCGTTCTTTCTCCTCTAGGATCCTCCGACCACTCCGTCGTATCAGTTGATAAAAATGAAATGTAATAAGTTCCCAGATGTACCCCTCCACTGTACTGTATACCGATAATCCATGGCTGACTGGGATAGCTTCCATACATTCATATCTGATCTACCTCTGCATTCCATGTTTAAAAAGGATGTGTCCTCTATAGTATCAGATCTGACCGAATGGTTAATTGTAGGCATAGACCGATTCATACCATCTAAAAAATTCCAACAAAAACCTAACAGCTAGCCGTAGTTCTCCCCAAAATGTGCTGCGGCTATCGCGTACAGAAATCACTTTTTCCATAACTACCAACGTAATAGATGCACTGAGATTAAAGCTGCTTTCAGGAACGCCAGCAATAACTGTAAAAGAATAATAAAAAATGCAAGTGAGCTATATGCCCAGTCTGTTAAATCCAAAGTAGTTGATCAGCGGCTTGGTTTCCACCAGTTTTGGCAAATAACAAATAGGATCCTGAACAGAAGTGTGCGTTCTATCCCAACCATTATCAACGGACCAGAGGTCATCTCGTCAGCATAAGACAAGGCCAAACTATTTGCATAGAACTTTGCATCTAATTTTACCCTATGCGACGAAGGCCATCAACGCCCCATATTTCCTCCTATAACACAGAATACGCTAGGAAACATACAAATATCTGTGCATGAGGTCGCCAAGTTAATCAAGAACCTTGGGTCTAGTAAAGCAACTGGCTCTGACGGCATCTCAATTATAGTGTTAAAAAAGCTTCAACCTGAACTTGCTCCCATACTTACGAAACTGTTTAAGCGTTGCCTTAAGGAGAAGTGCTTTCTGAATCCCTGGAAAACCTCATCAGTATGCCCTGTATTTAAGAATTCAGGTGATAAGTCATCTCCCTCTCAGTACAGACCAATAAGTCACCTGTGTGTTATGAGTAAGTTACTGGAATCCATATTAAATAGAGAAATAGTCAACAATCTCAGCAGAAATAACCTTCTTAGTGACACAAAATATGGTTTCCGTTCTGCAAGATCTACCGCAGATGTGCTAACGGTTATATCTCATAGGATTAGTGAATCTCTTGACAAAGGCTTCCTTTCTAGGGCAATTGCTCTTGACATATCAAAGGCCTTCGACAAGGTATGGCATAAGGGCCTACTTCACAAGATTTCCAGCTACGGTATAACTGGAAATGTTCTCTCTATCATTAAATCATTTCTCTCAGATAGCCTCATCAGAGTACTGGTCGATGGACAAAAATCAGAGGCCTGCAGTAGTAATGCTGGAGACCCTCAACGTCCATCCTGGGCCCAACTGTCTTCCTGATCTACATCAATGATCTCCTTAAACACATACAAAAATCATTCGTTGACAATTATGATGATGACACGACCATCTACGACAGCACATCAAAAGCTGTAAATGACAAAGTTCTCACTGATTCTCTCTCCTCTGATCTTGAGTGTGTGGTACAGTGGGGGAAGAGGTGGCTGGTTACTTTTAATGCATCTAAAACCAAGCTCCTATCTTTACATCATCAATGCCGTGATCCCCATCTGGCATCAAGTGAAATGGATGATTCTCGTCTTGAGGAGGCTCTATGTTTTGACAAACTTCTGGGCTTGACCTTTACCCCTGATCTGAAATGGAACACGTACATCAAGTCTGTTGCCAAGGTCGCTGGGAAAATGGTAGGATCCTTCTACCGCTCCAGAAGATATCTCACTACTGATGCAATTCTCTCTTTACTAAAGCCAAGTACGTCCAAGGATGGAGTACTGCTGCCACATCTGGGCTGGACCTGCTAAAAACAGCCTATCCTGCCTTGACAGAGTACAAAATAGACTTCGTAGCTTTTATCTTCCCTGCAACCTCTCTCCAAGAGAAGAGACGTTGCGAGCCTGTCTTTGTTTTATCGTTATTTCCATGGCAAGTGCTCGTCCGAGCTCCAATCTCTGGTCCCCCCCCCGTCGCCAATCTTTCACAAAAAACATCTGTCTAGCTGAAACCACTGTCAGTAATTTCCCCCACTCTTTATCTGTGCCTAAATAAAAACGTAGATTCCATGAACAGAACTTCTTTCTTAGAAGTGCACGCCTGTGGAACTCTCTTCCGTTTGCCTGTTTCCCACCTGATTACAACTTCAAGTCCAACATAAACAAATTCCTGACAAACCACCCTCTTAAGTAAGACACTTTATCAAATCTCCACTACTAACAATTACTACGATACTATCACATTGATTACTGTACACGCAATAACCCTTATCCCCGAGTGGCTTCCGGGCCTTGATAAGTGGTGACCCCCATGTAATATATATATATATATATATATATATATATATATATATATATATGTTACAATTGTTGTATAAATAAAAAATAAGATTTACTGAGTAAGGATAGTATCATTTTTAGTTGCTGTATAAATAAAATAAAGAAATCGGCGCTTCTGCACTATTAGGACAAAATTTCGGAAATCGTAAAACTGAATTTCACATTGGAGTGAGGGCAATTTCCGAGATTATATAATTAGTATAATCGGTTCGTAAGAAACTAAAAATGAAATTACATATACTAGCGAGACCTGTGGAAATACCACAACGGCATCTTTCATGTGTTATATATTCAGGGTTAAATGGAGACCTTGCGATGTTATTTTACCTATTTACAATGCCTCCCCACGGGACAGAATTAGACACTAGGATCGTTTTTTAACGTGGAGAAAAGGTTCAAAAATAAAAATTGTCTCAGTCGTGAAGGATTTCTCCTCCACTGAAAGAGAACGAGAAATGGAAGTGCCTCATCTGAAGAACAGATACTACACTTTGATCTCGCGATGTTATTGTAACCCTTTTGATAATAATGTAAAATTATTTATCTAAATAATCTCGTTAATGTAGTGTCAGAATATATCTGGTTATTGCGGTTTATATCCAATATCCTTATAGGTGTCTGTGACATATTTTCATCCTATGGATGCCATGCGCGAACGGAACCCCCACGATATCAATATAACATCTGTAGACAGAACTGATACTACCTTTCGATCCTAGTCAGAAGACCATGAAGGTATATTTTAGTTTCATATATGATCCTAAAGCGACATCATTTTTTTTTTATTTTAATCTTTTATTTTACATTGCGTCTTCTGTGATCGGGAGATCTTATTTATTAAAAAGCAGGATAGAAGGTGAGAACTCACTACGAACATTAAATTAGCGTATCTAAATATATCTATATACTAATTTACTGTTTGTAATATGTTATCACCTTATCCTTCTGTTTAATAAATAGGATCTCCCTATCGAATAATTGATAATCTGGAAACCGTGACACACGCACGTATCTGGGCTTCTTTTTTCATGTAGGTCTGCGTTGCTTTTGTTTTGTGTATACTTACAAGTCAGTGCTTGTGCTCTCGGCGATGCCCACTACAATAGACGGCATGACCAAAAAGATAGATGAAGATGAAGAGAAAACCCCGCCGGCAAAACGTTGAGGTCGATGTCGGCAAGGGACCAGCATATAGTCTTACACTGTTACAACATCTTAAGTGCCTTAAGGGTAGAGCGACCGCTTTGTATGTGTAGCGATCTGTGTTCAAACCTTGGTGTCTCTGCTTACTTCAACGTTGCTTCCATTAGTCTTAGTCTCCTTGCTAGTGGGCCCGAATGATAACAACTGGTGGATGTGCTGTGGGAAACTGCACAACTTTGTTTTGCTGCAAACTCTTTATTGAACAGCAATCTTGTGTTTTTGGAGGAGGGGTATAAATTATCACTTGAGAGAAAAAGATGAGGGTATACATTATCACTAAGGAGAAAAAGAGGAGGAGTATACATTATCACTTGGGAGAAAAAGAGGAGGGGTATACATTATCACTAAGGAGAAAAAGAGGAGGAGTATACATTATCACTTGGGAGAAAAAGAGGAGGGGTATACATTATCACTTGGGAGAAAAAGAGGAGGGATATACTTTATCACTTGCGAGAAAAAGAGGAGGAGTGTACATTATAATTTGGGAGAAAAAGAGGAGGGGTATAAATTATCACTTGGGAGAAAAAGAGGAGGGGTATACATTATCACTTAGGAGAAAAAGAGGAGGGGTATACATTATCACTTAGGAAAAAAAGAGGAGGAATATACATTATCACTTGGGAGAAAAAGATGAGGGGTATACATTATCACTAAGGAGAAAAAGAGGAGGAGTATACATTATCACTTGGGAGAAAAAGAGAAGGGGTATACATTATCACTTGGGAGAAAAGGAGGAGGGATATACTTTATCACTTGTGAAAAAAAGAGAAGGAGTGTACATTATCATTTGGGAGAAAAAGAGGAGGGGTATACATTATCACTTGCGAGAAAAAGAGGAGGGGTATACATTATCACTTGGGAGAAAAAGAGGAGGGGTATACATTATCACTTAGGAGAAAAAGAGGAGGGGTATACATTATCACTTGGGAGAAAAAGAGGAGGGGTATACATTATCACTTTGGAAAAAAAGAGGAGGAATATACATTATCACTTGGGAGAAAAAGAGGAGGGGTATACATTATCACTTAGGAAAAAAAGAGGAGGAATATACATTATCACTTGGGAGAAAAAGATGAGGGGTATACATTATCACTAAGGAGAAAAAGAGGGGGAGTATACATTATCACTTGGGAGAAAAAGAGGAGGGATATACTTTATCACTTGCGAGAAAAAGAGGAGGAGTGTACATTATCATTTGGGAGAAAAAGAGGAGGGGTATACATTATCACTTGCGAGAAAAAGAAGAGGGTATACATTATCACTTGGGAGAAAAAGAGGAGGGGTATACATTATCACTTAGGAAAAAAAGAGGAAGGGTATACATTATCACTTGGGAGAAAAAGAGGAGGGGTATACATTATCACTTTGGAAAAAAAGAGGAGGAGTATATATTATCACTTGGGAGAAAAAAAATCACGGTATACTTTTGCAAAAACGGTGGTTGCTTTTGATATTTACGTTTAATAGCAACCAATACGATTAAAGACAGCAGTGTTCAACGCCGGACCGTGATGCCACTTATGAATGATTAATTGTATACAAGCAATTCAACACTAGTTGTCATGTTTACTATGCACGAAAACATAAACGATCGTATAATACCTATAATACCCAGATCGTCAATACGCGCCGTTAACTACCTAGCCACAAAACAAATAAATGAATAAATAAATAAACTCCTTGGCCTCTTTACTGGGATCAAAGTGTAGTATCTTTTCTGATACTAAACTTCACCTTTTCTGTCTTCGGTCAATGAAGTAGAAATCCTTCTAGGCTGAGGCAATTTTTATTTTTGTTCTAATCCAGAGTGTCTCTTTTGGGAACTGGATTCCCTCCACATTAAAACCGACTTTGTGTCTAATTCTTCCCTCGTGGGGAGCTAAGTAAATAGGAACCACATGGCCGCCGTCATCTCCCCATAGTTCATGACGATCATCCATTAGGTCAGTAACGCACCTCGCAAACACAGTCTAACGTAAGAATTATTGAACTACGTGATAACGAATTAGAATCAATTTTTCTTTAAAAAGCTCTTTTTAAAATTGTGAAAAAGAAAGCAATGCTCCATTGTGGTGCCAGTTTTTCATTAATCTACCATATGTAAGCTTTGTTCGGAGCCGGCCGTGTTTTCGTAGACAATAAAACTGTAACACTGTTTATATTAATCACCTGATAATATCTAATGCACGTGGACACCCATACTTTGACGTTAGATCCGGGTCCAGAGGGTCACGTTAAGTTAAGCCGATTTCATTCTTCTTTTTTGCCAAGACACACACGTTAACAAAAACGCTAAGTGGACGATCACATTCCGTGGAAGAAATGACACAATGGAAACGAACACCTGTGAAATCAATATTTTCTTCGGCTTATGGTTCTTATGACACAAGGCCAGATGAGGCGGAGCGTTATTTTTATCATCCAAAATACACGTGCGTATAAAACTATCCATTCTAAAATGTTATATTCATTAAATACTAGCGCTGCACGTGCACCCCCGCTCTTGACTGTAACTGCCATAATAACGTATGCTTATATTTTTTTCAATATTTTCGTATAATTTTCAATTTTCAGCTTATCTATGAGTTAAAGAGCAATTGTCTGGATGTTATTATGCGTGTATGTTCAGCCAAAAGTAAGAAATTATAAAAAGGAATACCCAAATGTTTGGTGTATTCTTGATCGGCGTTGCTCTGATAAAATAATATTTAACATCTCAAACATCTCAAAAAAAAAAAAGATTAATTCTTTGCTGGTCAGTTGGGTCAGGTTTCATCAATAGAGGTCGGGTTTTCAGCCATTTCCAATGGTATCTATGATATAAAAGAAGGGTGATGACCTACATTATTAATAATAATACATACATACAAACTTAAAACAAAATTACAACAAAAGGGCAATAGGTTTGTTGAAATAAAAATGTGGAAAACGAGTAAAGAGAAAGTCAAATTTAGATAGGTAAAGAGATGGGAGTTTTAATATAAAGATGTTACGCACAATTTTTAAACTCTTTTATTTTGTTTTTATGGCTTTGGGCAACACTGCGTAGCCTGCTACACACACACACACACACACACACACACACACACATATATATATATATATATATATTTATATATATATATATATATCCAGGTAATAGTACAAAACTACAAAACAAATACCCAACAAGTTGGTATATTCTTGATGAATTCTGGATAAATAATATTTAAAATTAAAACAAAAATTATTCATGTTATTTGCACAAAGTTTCGATCGATGCAACCTCTGACCTTCTACAGATGTATCTTGTCAAACTCTGAAAATTTTTCTGTTGAATGGATTAAGTAAAATGTTCCGTTCGAAATTCCGTGTAGATTTTCGAATTTGACAGAAAGATTCCCGAGTTTGACCAGATACACTCGGTTGGAAGTTACATCAACCGAAACGTTATGAAAATAACACTCAAGATGAGAAAAGTAGTCCGAAGAATCCAAATGATACGAATATTCAATCTTCATCTAAAATTTTGTTTTTAAATGTCGGCATTATTTGTCAGAGAATACAATACCAAATTTTCTAAATATTTCTTTACTTTTCTTTACTTAATAATATTAACTGTGGAATATTTGTTTGTTTTTTTTGTTGTTTTTTTTGTGTGTGTGTGGGTTTTTTTTATTTAACTATATTAACTGTGCAATCAAAACAAATTAGATATTGTCTTTTGTCAAGAAGGACCTTTTCTTGTGACTAATAAATATAAAATCTTGAATTGAAAGCCATGTTTGATTTCAGAAGAGTTTACAATGGGTAGCTATTCTGTACAAGTCCTGGAGATAAAGAGTTTTAGTGGGTAGCTGTTCGGTACAAGTCTCGGACCTTATAATTTTGCAGGCAAAAAGCAAAAGATCTTTCTTTTGTTGACACGGAATGCTAAAAGATTTTCATGGGGCAATCCTCGTTTCTGAATGGTGGCTGGCAGAATGTGGATCCATTTCATTGGTCAGTTCCTATCGCCAGTGCCTCTAAGTAGAAACATTCTACTTTCGATGATAATACGCTATTTTTATCAAAAACAAAAAAAATATTGCAACATAAAATATCTTAGAAACTATTTTCTTTTGTATACGATTTATAAACTAGTTTAATTTTCTATTAGTTTCAAATATTTCCTTTCATGTCATTATCAACAAAGTTTATTATGCCCTATTCATATTTTTAATGACTTTCATTCAAACATTATTTTTAATGATATGTCTGCAGTTTACGAACCGTGCTGAAATAATAATATTATTATTTAAAACTCATTCTTGAGGTAATGTGGGGACGTTGCCAACAATTCTATACTTTCACCTTACAATTAAATATAAAAAAAAACTTTAAATTTTTAATTTTACTTGGAAATTAAAAAACACTAGATGTGCAACAATAATAAACATTATTGTAACAAACAAACGGCTCACCATTCATTGCTCTCGAAAATATATGACAAGTAACTTGAAATTTATGCTCTCGCAACAAAATAAACAGAAATACTTAATTCTGAAAATATTGCTATTGTATTGGATCCTACATCATTAAACACAATACAACATTTGAAATACAGGATGGAATAATAAATTTGTCGCCCTAGAAAACAACACTACCGATTTATTTTTAAACTTTTATTGAAAAAATCAATTCAGGTAACTTGAATGTGTATTAGAGCTGACATCTATTCAATGTAGCCGCCTTCAGCTTCAATCATCGCCTCGGTACAGGTCTGGAACTGAGAGTATGCCTTTTTCACAAGCGCCGCCGGGAGCTCGGCGAATACTCGGCAGATGGCGGTGATCAGTATTGTGGGAGGTCATGCGTATGATGACTTGGACATATGACCAAACGAAGAAGTCCAGAAGTGGGAGGGGGGCAGTAAGAGAAGAGTATAAAATCGTAACACGCCAAAGGCCTGCCAGCGGCCATCTGATTGCAGGGGATCATCACACTCTTCAAGGTATCTCGGTAGACTTTAGTGTTGACTTTCAAGCCAACTTCAAATGATATGAAGTGGTCTGATGTGGCTCTCACTTGAAATCACACCAAAGACCATAACATGGCCGGAAACTTCGTTGAGCTATGCACTCAAGCGTTGAACCGTCCGGATTTGCATTTTGAGGGTGCTGACAATGGTCTTGTTGGCATAATCTGGATTGGTAGAGAGCTTAAGTTAATCTCGCTCGTTGAACATTGTGTCACTTTCAGACATGATAGAAGACTACTACCGACGACGGTCTGAAACAAAAAAAAAGAAAATTGTTTTTATCAAACGGAAATGGAATCATGCCGTCTTTTCTAGTGCGACAAGTTTATCGTTCCACCTTGTAAAAACATAATTACTATTATTAAATACAGGGTGAGCAAATAGTAGGTATACATCTATTAAAAATAGGATTTATGTCCAAAAGTAGGTCTGTTATTCTCGTGTGGGCACTTTTAAAGTTCAAGAATGCTAATTATATTTTAGACAGAATCTGTCCAACTTCTTAAGCCCTCCACCAGCATTGCAACATTCGCAGAACAAAGTTTGATTTTCATCAATTTTTTTTTAATGCGTTATGAATGTAATTTTTTAATTTATTTTTTGTTTTGGGATTCTTGTCATACATCTTGTTCATTACAACCTCTGCCTACCACTAAAAAAAGCAATCCATTGGTGTCAGGTGAGGTGAGCATGGTGGCCTATATTTTAAAGACTTCTATTAAAATTATTTTTAAAATAAACAAAAAATGTCCACCAGCGATTAAAACAATCATCGCATCCCCTCATTCTCTCTCCCTCTCTCTCTCTCACTCTCTCTCTCTCTCTCTCTCTATATATATATATATATATATATATATATATATATATATATAATTCCACAGCCAAACAACAACGCAGCACACAAGAGCCATGACAGTCAAGGAATCGGAGGTTCAAGACTCGAGTTTCGCCCACATTTGGGTTCATCAGTTGGACACATCCGAACTAAAGATTTCAAACCCGAGCCTCTTGCATGCGAGGCAAGCACTCTACCAACTGTGCAAACGCCCCGTACACAAAATTCATTAATTAACACAAATCAAGCAAACCACGCCAAAATCCGACTATGAAATGGACCTACTAGTTCGAATGTGTCTAACTGATGAGCCCAAATGAGGGCGAAGCTTGAGTGTTGAACTTCCGGTTCGTTGACTGTCATGGATCTTGTGGGCTGCGACGTCCTTTTGCTGTGGAATTTATTATATATAACCTCTCACATTCTGAAATTCATATATTTATATATATATATATATATATATATATATATATATATATATATATATAATGCATGAAATGAAATAAAATGAAATATTTAAATAACAGAAGGATTATCAGATAGCAATGGCTACATAAAATGTAAACAGTTTTATGAATGAAAAATGAGAATATAATAGTTTATAAGAAATCATTTTATATGAAAAATAAGAATATAAAAGTTACTTTAATTTTAGTAAATGTTCATAGTCAAAATGTTTATTGAGTGAATATGTACGAATTTGAGTATTTGGCATCGTGGCATCGTGTATGTATGTGCGTTACTTTAGTTCTTGTAGTATATATATATATATATATATATATATATATATATATATATATATATATATATATAGTAATTTATAAAATATATATGGCGATTAAGCTACACTGAATATTCTGCGTTTCATCCAACTATAGGATTCGTCAGGCTTATGAGATATTTATATATATATATATATATATACATATATATATATATATATATATATATATATATACTACAAGAACTAAAGTAACGCACATACATACACAATGCCACGCTGCCAAATACTCAAATTCGTACATATTCACCCAATAAACATTTTGACTATGAACATTTACTAAAATTAAAGTAACTTTTATATTCTTATTTTTCATATAAGCCTGACGAATCCTATAGTTGGATGAAACGCAGAATATTCAGTGTAGCTTAATCGCCATATATATTTTATAAATTACTAACTAGCTCTACCTACGTATTGAGCACTTTTGAAGTAAATACTTAAAGTTTACGCATAAATCTATACTTTCGTATATTAAATTTATGCGAATAAATGAAGTAGTTATATATATATATATATATATATATATATATATATATATATATATATATATATATATATATAAATATATATATATATATATATATATATATTATAATTAGACCTGGAGTCTAAAGAGCAGAGTTTATTTTAATGTATTAGTAAATGTATTAATACTTTTAAAAGAAAATAGTGCCCATTCTACTTTAGATAGCATAATAATTTCAATAGGTATAGATATCCTAGAGCTATATTAACATTGAGTAAAACGATTCATAATTTTGAATTAAAAATCAGTTTCAAAAGGAAAAACAAACAAAATCAACTCAATTGTACGATCGTTTCGGAAACGATGTTCATTTTTATTGAAATTTACAATAAGTATTTACAAAAGTTTTATCCTTTAAACATAGTCTCCTCATCAGCAAAAATAGGGGGAAATAGAATTAGAGACACAAAAATAAAACTAGCATCTGCCATCTGAGCCAAAAGTCGAAGTGGGGTGTTGAGTAGACGATCTTGGGTTCTTTTTCGTTCGATCGGATGCTGGAGGATCTTATAAACTGATTTTACAGAGATGTTCAAGTTTACACTTGCTTAGTACATGCTTTCTTTCTTTTCTTTCTTCTTTTTCTTTATCTTTTTTTTTTTTTTTTTGGGGAGGCGTGGAAAGCTTTCCATTTGCTGAAAATACTTTTGAGTTCATTCATTCAATGAAAATTTTCCTTGCTTTGGGGAGTGAGGAGGAAGCAAATTCCAACGAAGCAAGAAAAGATTGTAAGCAACCATAGCAAATTTCTATTTAGTATTCATAGAAATTACTCCGGAAGTCAATCACCGCAGGCTTCTATTAACAGTGTGGGCCTTGTAGCGTGTCATACTGGCTTTGGCAAAGGGTACTATTTTCGCTATCATAAAAATGCATGCAAAATTGTCTTTAAGAAAATATTATTTAATAAAAACAATTAACATTTTTTAGCAATTACGGAATAATTTTACTCGATTTTATACAACAATTATTGTCAAAATAAAACCAGAAACAATTGCATGAGAATAAAATAACGGACATTAGTAAATAACGGACTATTTTTATTACATTGAATTAACACATTTATGCGAATAAAAATAAACGAGGAGAAATTAACGAATAATTTATGACAATGAACTAACAAACAATTTCATTGTATTAAAATAGCAAACAATAAAAACGTATAATTATATGAGAAACAAAATAACGAACAATTTTATCAGAAGAAAATAACTAACAATGTTATTAGAAGAAAATAACTAACAATGTTATTAGAAGAAAATAACTAACAATGTTATTAAATGAAAATAACTAACAATGTTATTGAATGAATATAACTAACAATGTTATTAAATGAAAATAACTAACAATGTTATTAAATGAAAATAACTAACAATGTTATTAAAATAAAATATCTAACAATGTTATTAAATGAAAATAACTAACAATGTTATTAGACGAAAATAACTTACAATGTTATTAAATGAAAATAATTACCAATGTTATTAAATGAAAATAACTAACAATGGCATAAAATTAAAATATGTAACAATGTTATTAAATGAAAATAACTAACAAAGTTATTAAATGTAAACACCTAACAATGTTATGAGAAGAAAATAACTAACAATGATATTAAAAGAAAATAACTAACAATGTTATTAAATGAAAATACAAATAATGCTATTAAAAGAAAATAACTAACAATGATATTAAAAGAAAATAACTAACAATGTTATTAAATGAAAATAACTAACAATGTTATTCAATGAAAATAACGAACAATGTTATTCAATGAAAATAACGAACAATGTTATGAAATTAAAATAACTAACAATGTTATGAAATTAAAATAACTAACAATGTTATTAAATTAAAATAACTAACAATGTTATTAAATTAAAACAACTAACAATGTTATTAAAAGAAAATAACTAACAATGTTATGAAATTAAAATAACGAACAAGGTTATTAAATTAAAATAACTAACAATGTTATTAAATTAAAACAACTAACAATGTTATTAAATGAAAATAACGAACAATGTTAGAAGAAAATACTAACAATGTTATTAAATGAAAATAACTAACAATGTTATTTAAAAAAATAACTAACAATGCTATTAAATTAAAATAACGAACAATTTTATAAGAAGAAAATAACTAACAATGTTATTAAATAAAAATAACGAACAATGTTATTAAATTAAAATAACTAACAATGTTAGAAGAAAATGCTAACAATGTTATTAAATTAAAATAACTAACAATGTTATTAAATTAAAATAACTAACAATGTTATTAGAAGAAAATAACTAACAATGTTATTAAATGAAAATAACGAACAATGTTATTAAATTAAAATAACTAACAATGTTATTAAATAAAAATAACTAACAATGTTATGAAATTAAAATAACTAACAATGTTATTAAATGAAAATAACGAACAATGTTATTAGAAGAAAATAACTAATAATGATATTAAATGAAAATAACTAATAATGATATTAAATGAAAATAACTAACAATGATATTAAAAGCAAATGACTAACATTGTTATGAAATGAAAATAACTAACAATGCTATTAAATTAAAATAACTAACAATATTATTAAATTAAAATAACTAACAATGTTATTAAATGAAAATAACTAACAATGTTATTAAATGAAAATAACGAACAATGTTATTAAATGAAAATAATTAACAATATTATTAAATTAAAATAATTAACAATGTTATAAATAAAAATAACAAACAATGTTATAAATAAAAATAACTAACAATGTTATTAGAATAAAATAACTAACAATGATATTAAAAGAAAATAACTAAAAAGGTTATTACATGAAAATAACTAACAATGTTATTAAATGGAAATAACTAACAATGTTATTGAATTAAAATAACTAACAATGTTATTAAATTAAAATATCTAACAATGTTATTACATGAAAATAACTAACAATGTTATTGAATGAAAATAACTAACAATGTTATTAAATTGAAATATGTAACAATGTTATTAAATGAAAATAACTAACAATGTTATTGAATGAAAATAACTAACAATGTAATCAGAAGAAAATAAGTAACAATGTTATTAAATGAGACTATGTAACAATGTTATTAAATGAAAATAATTACCAATGTTATTAAATGAAAATAACTAACTATGTTATTAAATTTGAATATGTAACAATGTTATCAAATGAAAATAACTAACAAGTATATTAAATGAAAACACCTAACAATGTTTTAGAAGAAAATAACTAACAATGTTATTAAAAGAAAATAACTAACAATGTTATTAGAAGAAAATAACTAACAATGTTATTAAAAGAAAATAACTAACAATGATATTAAATGAAAATAACGAACAATGTTATTGAATGAAAATAACTAACAATGTTATAAAATTAAAATATCTAAACATATTATCAAATTAAAACACCTAACAATATTAGAAGAAAATAACTAACAATGTTATTAGAAGAAAATAACTAACAATGATATTAAATGAAAATAACTAACAATGTTATTAAATGAAAATAACTAATAATGATATTAAATGAAAATAACTAACAATGATATTAAATGAAAATAACTAACAATGATATTAAATGAAAATAACTAACAATGTTATTAAATGAAAATAACTAACAATGTTATTAAATGAAAATAACTAACAATGTTATTAAATGAAAATAACTAACAATGTTATTAAATGAAAATAACTAACAATGTTATTAAAAAAAAATAACTAACAATGTTATTAGAAGAAAATTACTAGCAATGTTATCAAATGAAAATAACTAACAATGATATTAAATGAAAATAACGAACAATGATATTAAATGAAAATAACGAACAATGATATTAAATGAAAATAACTAACAATGTTATTAAATGAAAATAACTAACAATGATATTAAAAGAAAATAACAATTTTATGAGAAGAATGTAACTAACAATGTTATTAGAAGAAAATAACTAACAATGTTATTAGATGAAAATATCTAACAATGTTATTAAATGAAAATAACTAACAAGGTTATTAAATGAAAATAACTAACAATGTTATTAGAAGGATATAACTAACAACGCTATTAAAAGAAAATAACTAACAATGTTATTAAATTAAAACACCCAACAATGTTATTAAAAGAAAATAACTAACAAGGTTATTGAATGAAAATAGCAGACAACTTCATGGGAATAAAATAGAATCAATTTTAACATAGAACGATTTTATTAGAATAAAAAATAATAATTTTGCGATGTGAAAATAAATAATTTAATCATAATAATTTTTGTTAT
>NC_136487.1:25722982-25752982 GCF_053919585.1 Euprymna scolopes | reverse complement strand
ATATACATGTACAAATATACCTGCATAGATCAATATACATGAGCATGTAATGCAGCACAAAGACATGCATATCAACATATACAGGTATCATACCGACAGTAATATACATATATACATCACAGAAACATATATATATATATATATATATATATATATATATATATATATATAAAGAAGAGCAAACAGTTAATAAAACATGTTAAAAAACACTTTGAAAAATATTTAAAAACATATTTAATCTGAAAAGGAAACACTTGATAAGTGGATAGTCCTTAATCCGCGGAGTTTCGAAGAAAGACTTTCCTTCTCATCAGTGGGTAGGAATTAGCAAAATGCGGGATCGGATTTTGCATACAAAAGTATTTGATGAAACTGCAAGTAAGTCAAAGATCTTACTTGATAACAAAAAAGTGAAACAGAGGGAATATGTTGAAGAAAAAGGTGATTACACTTGAATCGATAGTCTGGTGAAAGGTAAATAATCCAATGACGGTAAAATCCAAAAATATAACTCCAAGAAAGTTAATTGAATTTCCATTTGCACAAGTAAAATCCAAGGAAATCACGTAATTGGAAGATTGTCCAAAATAATCAAAAGGCCGAAATCCATGGAATAATTCACAAATATGTGCAAGGAAAAGGGGGAAAAATTCCAATATTAATAAAAGAAAAATAAGATATGCTTTTCACACGGCTGCCGAGACATAATGTAAATAAGAAAGATCAGGGAAGAAGAAGAGGAAAAAAATTAAATGGTGATAGAATTAAATATAAAATAGAAAAGCAAATGTCAAAATGATCCAGGCAAAAAATGTTAAAAGGCGCGAAAAAATATAGGGCACAAATATATATATATATATATATATATATATATATATATATATATATGTTTATCTATATATCTATAAAAGTGAACGTGTCTGTGTGTCTGTCTGTGTGTCTGTATACATTTCCCTACGCAATAACTCTGTCAATTTTTAGTCTACAGACTCGAAATTTGATATACAGGGTAATGAGATTTGGGCATATCGATGTGATCGGGTTTCGGTCAGAAATTTGGCTGTTAAGGGGTCGAAGTTCAACGATTTGACCTTTGAGAACTCTACCAAACTCCTCCGACAATTTGTGGTCTAAACACTTGAAATTTTAGATATAGGTTCCTTGGACATGGCTCTAACTTAATAATTTTATTAGAGCCCAAAACAATGAATTTTAAGAGGTCATAATAGGGGTCAAAGCTTAAAAAATTGACCGCTTTCTGTTTTGCTCAACATACACCTCCAAATACCCGGGCAATGCCGGGCACCCATGCTAGTATATATATATATATATATATATATATATATATATATATATATATATATATATAAAACATCGTTTTCATGCTTTAAAAACCCCCTCATTACCTTGAAATCACTATTCTAGAAGCGTACATGGACTTTTATTATATATATATATATATATATACATATATATATATATATATATATATATATAGATAGATAGATAGATAGATAGATAGATAGATAGAGAGAGAGGGGGGGAGAAAGAGAAAGAGATCTTCTAAATGAATAAATCCCAAAACCTTTTATCCATGTATCACGCTATCACACGTATATTACAATCAAAAGATCTGTTGTCTGTCACATGTTTGTTTCATTTTATTCAGGTCGAGGTTCTCAAAAATCAAGGAGCCCCTTATATGAAATGCATAGATATTCGAATATTCCATTAGTTTTCTTTTATCTCCAAAGCGTTTAGTTATTTAAAAAGTATTAATTTTCCTGTCACTTATTAACCAATTAACTACGTCATAGTATGTCTTTCGTTTGGTCTTTTGGTTTTACTGGATTCCAGGACAAGAATTTATCTAGTCTGGTGGAGTATCAAGCTTAGTGTTTTTACTATAGTCAGCATCATTTCGAGAAAGTGTGCTAGTCTTCGTACAAGCAAGTGTTGGATAGCAAATACTATGTGATTTTAAATATCAATTCAGGTTTTACTTGTAGAGGGAAAGTATTTTTTTACATGGGGTCGCCACTGGGTAACAGCCAAAGAAACGTCAGGGGTTTCTCAGCTGATTTAGACTAATTTTGATGTTCTGAGTCCGAATATCACATTGATTTTACTCTATCAGGTCAACTTTTTGAGATCCAGCCATGGGCCTACCTGACGAGCTATATATATGCTAATATCAGGGGTTTTGAGTTCAATCATATTTTTCTTGAAGAATATATCGAATTACAATGCACAGACACGAATGATATTATAAATAATGAATATATTTGTGTTTATCATAAATTTATGTGTATAGAATTTATTTAATATTTAATATATTTTGTGTGTGAGTTGAGGCTAACGAGGGTCATTCTTCCCAAGGACTCCGTAGTGACAATATTGTTTCTTAGATTCTCTTTCATATTCTCATTACCTTAACATTCATTGCCTTTGCCTTAAATTAACTCATTGTGGGCTCAGTATGTGTTTAGACGTGAAGTTGGCACGCCGGTTTTGTTATGCGGGTTCGTGTCTCTGAGAAAATAGTACAATTATGGCATGTTCAGTGGTTATAAATCCTAGCACTAATTTATTAACTGTCTATGTTTCAGTATGAGCGTATTTAAAGAGCAGTAAACGGGGGATTCAGCTTATATTTGTTTATTTTCCTTTTTCGAATTCACCGAGTATTAGAACAATAAAAGGAATTCCTCAATTAGCCAATCAAACCAATACCTGTCTCACCATAGGAATATATAAATAAAATATAATTCAAAATTTACTTTATTAACCCTTAGCCAATCAAATTGATTCTAAATTTCATTGTCTGACACTCAGTTGCATCTTTCTTTTTTCTTTCAGTTTATTGTGATGGCTTCGGCGCGACGGTCATGCAGGAATAATCCTGACGTGTTCTGCTACATCTGCGGAGAATACACGCTGTCAGGGGGCAGGAAGAACATCACAATATTTGTGAAGCGCGCCTACGTGGCTTACTTTAAAGTCAAGCTGGGTGACCAAGATAAGTCCGGTGTGCAAGACGTGCGTGGAATACCTCCAGCAGTGGACGAAGGGAGCGAAAACTTCACTGAAGTTTGGGATTCCGGTGGTTTGGAGGGCGCAGTTTGGCCATGCATCGGATTGTTACTTCTGTGCCATCAATACTACTGGCATCAACAAGAAGAATTGTCACAGCCTCCAGTACCCCGACCTTCCATCTGCCCGCTGTCTAGTGTCTCACTGCGAAGAAATTCCTGTGCCAGTGTTCACACAGCTTCCCGACAGTGATGACGAGGCCACCACTACAGACGAGCAAGGATATACAGAAGCGTTCGAGTATGAAGCACAAGACGGTCCGCAGCTCTTTTCACAATGTGAGCTTAATGATCTGGTTCGGGATCTCAGCTTATCAAAGATTTCCTCCGAGCTGTTGGCCTCCAGACTCAAAGAGAAAAATCTACTTGGCAAGGACGCGCGTATCACTTTCTTTCGTAGAAGGCATGAGGACTACATGGGCTACTTCTGCCAGGAGGAAGACCTCGTGTACTGTCGAGATATCGCCGGTCTTCTTATTAAACTCGGTGCTCCTTAAGACGATCCGAGAGATTGGCGACTCTTCATTGACAGCTGCAAGCGCTCTTTGAAGTGTGTGCTCCTCCACAACGGGAACCAGTTCGCCTCAATCCCTCTTGCGCACTCCACAACTCTCAAAGAGAAATATGAAGCAGTGAAGTACGTGCTCGACAAAATCCAATATGAGCAGCACAAATGGATCATCTGCGTCGACTTAAAGATGGTGAACTTTCTACTTGGTCAACAGTCCGAGTTCACGAAGTACCCATGATTTATATGTATGTGGGACAGTCGAGACAGAACCCAGCACTATGTAAAGGAAGAGTGGCCGGCACGAAAGCATTTAGTACCTGGAGCAAGAAACATCATAAACGAACCTCTTGTTGACCGGGAGAAGATATTGATCCCACCGCTACACATAAAGCTTGGGTTCATGAAACAGTTCATGCGCGCTCTGGACAAGGATGGGAGGTGCTTCAACTACCTGTGTCGAGCCTTTCCTCGACTGACCATTGAGAAGCTGAAGGCCAGCATTTTCGATGGCCCACAGATACGGCAGCTCATAAAGGACACAGAGTTCCAAAACTCCATGAACACCCTAGAGTGCGCCGCGTGGAAATCGTTTGTGCAGGTGGTGAACAACTTCCTGGGGAACACGAAGACAGCACACCACGCCAGACTCGTCAGCAGCATGATAGAAGCCTTCCAAAAACTCGGGTGTTTGATGAGTATAAAGATGCACTTCCTGTTCTCACACATGGAGAAGTTTCCTGAAAACCTTGGGGCGATGAGCGACGAGCAGGGAGAAAGATTCCATCAGGACATACGCCAAATGGAGGAGAGGTACCAGGGGAGGTGGGATGCAGTCATGATGGCGGACTACTGCTGGTCGCTGAAGAGAGACAACCAAGCAGCTGCTCACACACGGGAATCAAAGAAACGCCGATTTATGCCGTGAATTTTGAACGTTTGTGTCATGTAACGCTCACCCTTATACTAATATTATGATAATTATGCTTATCAAATTTGATGGACTAAATAAAAACTGAATGAATTTGGATACGTTGACTTTTAAAAACTGAGCTGATTGAGCAAAACCAAGGTCATTTTCGGACTCAGAGCATCAAAATTAGTCTAATTCAGCTGGAAAACTCAGGACGATTTTCAAAACATATTTTTTTGTTACCCAGTGTAATCAATGGGATGATATCATAGTAATCGTTAGTAATGGAGATTTGATAAATTGGATTACTCATGCCAGTATCCTCAGGCCAGGTTGTCCTGACAAACCCTTGTACAAAAAGGTCTTAGACACTCAAGGACAGTGTCTAGTAGGCATTCAAGTTCCTTCATAATAGAGTAAAATCACAAACTTAACATGTGAATTTGAGTTATTATTTTTAGTTTACTTGTTCTGGCAGATTTATTTCACTTTTGCTTTGTGTTTGCCGGTTTCATTTCATTATTTTCGCCCCCTCATACCATCTCTCTCTCTCTCTCTCTCTCTCTCTCACACACACACACACACACACACGCACACACACGCACACACACACAGACCCTCTCTCATATACACATGCACATTATTTTTTATTAATAAGTGTGGAGGTCGATACGCAGTGCGTGTGTCAGCGCTTTATTGAACCAAGTGATTGTTTAAACAAAGGAACTTGCTTGGCTGGTTACTACAGTAAACATATGTCACTTCCTTAGTTACCACTGGACCATGTGTCTGGTTTTTTTTTATTATTTATTTATTTTTTTTTAATAACAGTGTTGACTGATCGAAACGTAGTCGAGCGTTGTGTGTTTGTTAGTGTTTTCTTCCTTTTTCATTATTCTATTTTTTTTTTCTGTGTTGTCTTATTCTTCTTTTTCTGCTTCTCACACCTGACCAGTCTTTCTTAACTGA
This sequence comes from Euprymna scolopes, assembly GCF_053919585.1. NCBI lineage: Eukaryota > Metazoa > Mollusca > Cephalopoda > Sepiida > Sepiolidae > Euprymna > Euprymna scolopes. The sequence continues at coordinate 25,747,500 of NC_136487.1, read as the reverse complement.
ATGGAGGAGGGCTTCCTATGCACATATCTTATTATATAAAAAAAACTATAATAATAATTGGTTACCGCATATCAAAGCTAAAGTCTAAAAGCCACTCGAGGATAAGGGTAAATAAGACTGAATGATTATCAATTAAAAGATAAAGAACATCATGAGGGTTGCGAATGTTTAATATGATAGACTGAATTTGAGTAATGATGAGGATGGTTTACAACGGGAATCTGGTGACATTGAATATGAAGACAACCATGTTTTAATCTACAGAGAAGCAGTTTCGAAGAAATGTCTTCCACAGATTGGAACCGCTTACAAAGAAGGTATGTTTGTGAAAATTTCACCTGTACTTTAGGCACACAGTGAGAGAAATAAAAGTTTTGTTTCGTTGTGTTAACAAATCGACTTCTTTGTAGTGGTGATAGAAGACGAGTCTTTGGTCTGAATGTTTTAATGGTCGAACCCAGAGATTGAATTTCTACTAGACACCCTCTATGAAAGCGACGATAAACTAGATATGTAACATAACGCGGACGGCTATATGCAAATGTATGTGAAATGACACCAGCGGTAACGAAAAAACATTATAAAAAGGAGAAAGAGGACGATCACGTGAGAAACCTGAAGCACAGGATGAGAATAACGTTCGAGATTACATGGGTGACGATATGATCGTAACAATGAGGAAATAAATGTCGTTGTTACGAAGAAAAAAAAACAATTGAAGTTCATTTCTATTTTTGTCTGCTTTGCGACTGAAAACTACAATGTGTTGGTTCCCGTACAACGTTACAAAGAGAGACTAGAGGCATATCTTCTGTGAGAATGATGCTTTATGGAAGAGAGGCGATCATTTCCTAATAAATTTCTAAATCGATTTTGAACTATGTCCGGGCAACGCATTTCCATTTACAAACATGTAAATATAAATTACGTTAAATTAACCTTGCAAGTAGACGGCCTTTAACACTTATATCGAGAAAAATTGACGGAATTTAGCGAGGGAAACTTTATTATATATAAATCGAAAATGGGAAAGATTATGTTATGTGTATGTATCTATGGGACAGTTGCGATCGGTGTAAGCACGGGGACAACTGGTAGTAGTGGAACAAGTAAATACTTAGAGAGAGAAATGGGAACTACTTCTTCTAAAGATGTTGCGATTGTGATAGTGTTGCTCGTCATTTGCAATGTAGTATTTCATTCTCACGACTGAATATATCTAAAAATGTGTTCGAAAGCTACATAAGATAATTGTCATTAAATTTATATGTGGCAGCTGTTATTGCAAACCCACGATATTTTGCTCCAGAGGGAAATTTATGCAGTCATTTTATTAAATTAATATTATAAGATATGATAATATAAAATATATTATATAATATAAAAATACATCATATAATATAAAATATATTTTATTATATATAATAATATAAAAATTTACTACTAAAGTGCATTACATTACAATTTTTTTAATTGTTTTTTTTTTACCTTTTTCTGGGGAGTTCTAAAAATAAAACAGAAAACTGTTCTTTTTCCAAGGGCTCCAGAAAATTCCAAGTCGTAGTGTTCCATTTTAGAAATTCTAAGATGTTCTATCCACAACGACTATAAATAGATGTTAATAGCGACATAAGTTCAGTTATTAAATCAGTTCTGAGAAGGAACTCTATTTTGGGGTAACCTTTCAATTATTTATGATTCCGGACAATTTTCCTGGGATAAAATGCGATCGTAATTAATTTCTGAAACAAGCCAATTGCAAACACCTCCACAAAGAACTGAACTCTTGGTAAATATTGATTTCCTTATCTTATATTCTGACCAAAGTAATATATTATTATTTCTCAAACTCGGTTATTATTTACACCACGTAAAGGCTAGATTAGTGTAAAACCGGATTTATCTCCCTTGCATCCTTTTTCTTGTAAATATTTGTTTTCGCTGTTTATCTGTCCAATAAATTAGTTTATCTTTCTCTTTAACTCATTCTTTTAAGTTTTGTTTTTCTTCAATATATGTTGTGTGTCTACCCTGAAACATTTTCTTGCATTTTCGGAAGTAACTCAAGGATAAGGATTAATGGACGTCAGGTGAAACATCACTATGATGGTCAGTGATGGTGGAAATTGGATAGGAACATATTTATTTTAGAGGACAGCTCATCTGTTTATGTTGGACTTGATAAAGGCCATGTTATAGTGAGCAGGGAAGCAGCTCCGTAATATTGTGTTCCACGGACAAGCAGTTCTAGAAAAAAGCTCTGCTCATGCAAAGTTTTGTTCAGTTAAAATATAACTTTGTTCGGCTTCTTTTATGTGATTCTATTACCTTTTTAAAATATTGAAAATGTAGTCATCGTGATCGTTGCTCACGTTTTTTAACGTCTAAAATCTTCTTTAATATAGAAAAGAAAGTCTATGCGAGTGTTGGATGGAAAAGAATGACAACAGAAAGACTATACATGTTGGAGTAGAACTCTAATCCGTGTCACACATGCGAGAAAACGTGCAATGTTAAAGAACTTCTACGACTTCACCAATATCTGCCCTCTCCTCAAGTCGTCTGATTTCAACCTTATGGGCTGATATATGTTGAACACTGAGAAGAAAGGCACTAATCGTACCGCCTGCAACACCAATAGCGATTGTCAGGACCAAGCTAGTGTTCAAACGTCCTTCAATAGACACTGTGAAGGCTGCGTAAGCCAGGTTCAGGTGTCGCCTGGAAGCCGTGGTAGAAGGTGAGTGAGGCTGCATTCGGCAAAAGTATTTTAAGGAATTTACTTTGAATGTTGAGAGTGCATTAATTATTGGCCAAGATACGACGCTTTTTTCTATCATAAAGAGTGAAATTTGCTTCGTAGCTATATATGTGTGTGTGTGTGTGTGTGTGTGTGTGTGTGTGTGTGTGTGTGTGTGTGTGTGTTACAGAGGATAAGAAAAACATCATTATCGTCGGTCTCACATCCAAAAGAAAGGGAACCTATAACTGGTCGCATCTACATACATAAAGCTGAATATATATATGTGTGTGTGTGTGTGTGTGTGTGTGTGTGTGTGTGTGTGTGTGTGTTGTCACGAATAGGCTCCTATATGGTTGACTATTTTAAAAGACCGATTACATATAATGATAGAAGATGTATCGAGACACAGGAATGGGTATGTTTCATCTGGCAGAACGGTGGTTCATTAAAATTGTGGGGTCTGCGTTCGCGCCTGGTCCACAAAGTATGGAAATAAAAAATTTGAAAATTAAAAAAAAAACGTTTACAAGTGTTTTTGATATAGATGTACATGAGAATACTTTGATAAGTATGTTTTAACTTAAATAGGGATGGTATAATAAAATTGTACGGTCGTCGTTCGCGCCTGGCCTCCATAAAATGGAAATATCCACACAAACTTTAATAAAGACTTTTCATATCTATATACTTAGATAATTATGTTTCATTTTGAAGAAATATGGTATAATAAAATTATGGAGTGTTCGTTCGTACCTGACCTCCATAGAATGGAAATATGTCATAAAGTTTCACAAGGTTTTTTAATATAGATCCACAGAATATTGTGATAAGTGTTTCAGTGGGAACAGGTATGGTATAATAAATTATGGGATTTATCTATTTTATTTTTACTTTCATCATATTTTGCTTTGGTTTTGAAACCCCACAATTCAACCCAAATTTATAACTCTTCCTTTTCATAACCTATCATATTTTCATAAATCAGAGTCCATTTTCTGTAGGCTGTTTTTGAACCCAGTCAACGACGGGTACTTTTGCTAGTATATATATATATATATATATATATATATATATATATATATATATATATTTCTTCGTCTGTCTATCCGTTACACGTTTGTTTTTTTCGAATACTACTAAGCTGATCGGGCTGAAATTTTGTATTAACTTTTGTTATGATAATATACAGTGAACTAAATATTAGTTAGGGATTAATAGAAATTTATCAACAGAATACTATATTTATTTGGCATAAAGCACTAATTCTAAGTCATATATATATATATATATATATATATATATATATATATATATATATATATATATATATATATATATATACTAGCAGGTCGCCCAGCGTTGCCCGGTCGTAAGATACACATATATAATTCATGCAGAAACGGATACATGTGCATGCGAGTATTATGTTTTTTCCATCGTTCACGTATTGTAAATGAAAAATACTCAAGCTGAGATCGAAAACAAAACTTAAAGACAGTAAGTTAAGTACGATAACCATTAGACCAGCATAATACCATCTTTAAAAGGTGTTTTCAAACTACTTATTCTTAACATAATCTGTAATATGAACTAATCATGCATGCACATACGTGAAACAGCAAACAGATAAAAATTTGATGATTCCCACATTTTTCAGGTTTGACCACTTAGCAGCCCTTTTATCCTAATAAAAATTGATTAAAACTTTTTCCTCAGGTCTGGATATCATATATACCAAATTTCAAGTCTATAGACAAAATGTTGGTTGAGTATATAGGTTGAGAAATGTCCTCACACACACACATTATCACTTTATAAATATACTAGCTGTTCAGACCGGCTTTGCTCGGGCCCTATGTACTGTTCATAACTTGACCTACGTGTGAATACACTTTAGGTAAGATTTCAAATGTTTAGACCAAATATGGTCTGTGTAATTTTGTAGAGACCGCAGAGAAAATTTTTTCAACTTTAACTCCAATTTTGACCCCTTAACATTTATTATTTTGATTTGAGATCAAAATAAAAAGTTTAACCATATCCAAGTTACCTACATCTAAAATTTCAAGTGTTTAGACCCAAAATTGGCGGAGAAATTTGATAGACTCTGCAAACGTCAACTCTTTCAACGCTGACCTTTTGGTAGGCAAATTTTCGCCTCAAAACTTATTAAAATGCTGACCCTATCTCTGTAAAATTTATGTAAAATTTCAAATGTTTAAACCAAATATTAGCTGAGTAATTTGGTAGAGACGGCAGAGGTCAATTTTTTTTTAATTTGACCCCAATTTTCATCCAATAACAATTATTTGGGATGGGGGGCTGAAATCATATTAAAAGTTTGATCCAGGTCCAAGCAACCTACATTTAAAATTTCAAGTGTTTAGACTATAAAATTGGCGGAGGAGTTTGGTAGAGCTTTCAAAGATCAAATCGTTGAACTTTGACCCCTTAACAGCCAAATTTCTGGCCGAAAACCGAGTAAAAAGATTTTCTCAAATCTCAATACTCATTATGTCAAATCTCGAGTCTCTAGACTGAAAATTAACAGAGTTATTTTATAGGGAAATGTACACACACAGACACATACACATGCACACAGACATTTTCACTTTTATAGATATATAGATAAATACTAGCAGTTCAGCCCGGCTTTGCTCAGGCCCTATGTACTGTTGTTTATGACTTTATGTGCATATGTAAATATATTTTTAAAAGTTCAACTCATGTACACGTAATCTACACCTAAAATTTCAAGTGTTTATAGCCACAATTGGCGGAGGAGTTTGGTAGAGTCTGCAAAGGTCAACTCTTTCAACTTTAAAAAGCCAAATTTTCGCCCAAAAACGGATTAAAAGGCTTCCTGCATGTCCGAATACTCTTTATGTAAAGTTTCAAATGTTTACACCCCAAAATTGGCTGAGTAATTTGTGGAGACCGCAAAGGTCAAAAGAATTTTTAACTTTGACCCCAATTTTGACCCCAATTTTGACATTTAGTTTTAGGCTCAAATCAAATTAAAAGTTTGATCCGTGTCCAATTAACCTACAGCAAGTGTTTTTTTTGGGGGGGGGGGCTCAAATCATATTAAAGTGTTTCGACGCAAAATTAGCGGAGGAATTTGCTAGAGTTAACAAAGGTCAAATCGTTGAACTTTGACCTCGATTCTGTAGATTTAAAATTGACAGATTAGTTTGTTAGAGAAGTATACACACACACAGATAATTTCACTGTCATATATATATATATATACATATATATATATATAGAGAGAGAGAGAGAGAAAGAGAGAGAGAGAGAGAGAAGGGGAGAGATAAATAAAGAAAACTCGATTTTCGACGAGAAAATCAGTCAGAGTATCAGCTAAAGCACTTTCCAAAACGTTTCTTAAAAATATTTTACATTGTTATATTTAGAAATATTATTACACTGCCACTATACAGTTGTAAAATACGCTTAAATATGATATTTTAATTAATACCAATTTAGTATTTATAATTATAGAACCAATACTCTATTGATTATTATATTCTACCCAATATATAGTATTGACCGCTCGGTGTGGTCAAGTCATAAATACGCTTAAATATGATATTTTAATGTATGCAGATTAAATATTTATTATTATAGAGCTAATACTTTAGTGTATCCAATATATAGTAGTGATTTCAAAAGTTTAAAAAATACGACTTGGGTGCGATCAGCTAGAATCGACACCAAAAGATTAAGTGCCTCAGCGTTGTTAGTTGCCGTCTGATCTTAAACCGTACATATATAAAGCTTTTAAAAATAACATTGTTAAAGATATAGATGTAAATTTGCGCATGGGTAGAAATAACACGTATAGTCGACATTCGCCAGCTAAGTTTCAATGTTTTTCAATTTTGACCCCTTAGCAAGTAGTTTTACTTGCCAAATCGAATTGGGTCCACAGGTTTAAATCCCTTGTATATCCAGTTTCAAGTCTGTTGACCAAAAATTGACAATGTAGTTTGGTAAAGACCACACAGACAGACAGGCAGAGAAGGTCAGTTTTATATACATAGAGATTTATTTCGAGAAATCTGTTTATCCCAAATGCATCTTCTAAAATAGGGTACCTATTTACCATTTCTCCCCACGGAACAGAGTTAGACACCAGGGTCGTTTTTTAACGTGGAGAAAAGGTACAAAAAATAAAAATTGTCTCAGTCGTGAAGGATTTCTCCTCCACTTAGGGTAGCAACCATATTTCCTCGATATAAATTTTATACTCCAACGTTAATCTTTTACACCGTGTTCTTTATTTATAAAAGCAACCTTATGTTACCGCACCGCTATTTTTCAAATTCAATGCATTCTATCTGTAATTCTGACTGCTTTAAATTGATACGTTTTGGGTAACCGGGTTACGTTTCAACGATCACAACTATGTTTTCGATATTAGGCAACTATTTTTTTTTACGTTGATCTTTTATATTTCGAATTATTTTATTTGTTTCTTACGATATATTTTATATCCTTTTTAAAGCAAATAAGACATTCGCAAATAAATAAGACAAGCAGCTAGAAGTTCATGCTCAAAATAAACAGTGGGATTTCTTCGTAGGCCATAGAAAATTATTTTCTTTTGTATTTGCATCCTACGTCATTAAGGCTAATAAACAAGATATGTGATGTAAAGTTATGTTTTGATAAAAGTTGTCGAAACATATTGAGGTGTAAATTGGACAAGCTGCACCGAGGATTCTAAAAATAGCGGACCGGAAGGACGTGTTTGTTGTCACTTGTTGGAGTCGAGTTGGAATTTAGACGTTGAGAGGAGCGGATGGGTTAACGGTTGTCTCTTTCCCTGACGTGTCTCAAAATTGGAGACTAGAATTAACCACCCAAGCAAAGATAATCACTTCCTATTCTTGTGCGATCGACACCTGGAAAGTGAATAAAAACTATATAAAACCAACCATCGTCTTGAAGTGAAATGCGTTCGTCCACAGGTTCCAGTTTCTCTCCAAGAACAGATGAATTTCTAGCTGGACCAAAAGACCAACGGCGCAGTTGAAAAGTTGATGAGGTATGTCGAAATGCATGTATGTGCTTATGTTATGCCTGACACTAACGCATGCAATACACTTAGACTGATCATAGAACGTAAATAGATTGCAACACGATAACTTTGGGTTCAGATAGTGAAGAAGCCACTATAGACATTTAGTAACGCGACACACAATAACACGCCACCCCACAACGTAACACGAATATAAATAACTGGTTTATTATTATTATTATTATTATTATTATTATTATTATTATTATTATTATTATTGTTGTTGTTGTTGTTGTTGTTGTTATTATTATTATTGTTATTATTATTGTTGTTATTATTATTGTTGTTATTATTATTATTGTTATTATTGTTGTTATTATTATTGTTATTATTGTTGTTGTTGTTATTATTGTTGTTATTATTGTTGTAATTATTATTATTGTTGTTGTTGTTATTATTATTATTGTTATTATTGTTGTTGTTGTTGTTGTTGTTGTTGTTGTTGTTGTTGTTGTTGTTGTTGTTGTTGTTGTTGAATGCATGGGCAGTCACTGTTTTGAGATACAGTGCGGGAATTTTAGAATGGTCTGACAAGGATTTGAATACCATGGATATCAAAACAAGAAAAGTTTTAACAATGTTTGGTATATTTCACATTCGAATAGCGTAGCAAGGCTGTATCAAAAGAGGAAAAACGGTGGGAGAGGATTGAAAAGTGTAAAAGATTGTGTTAGATCGAGGAGATGTCGTTGAAGGAGCATGTGGTTTGAAGTGAGGAGTGGATGCTTAAGGTTGTGGCCAATGAAGTGGAGGTATGTGACCAAGGCTGATTATATGAAACGTATGGATAGAGAAAGGGCAGAGGAACTGGCTAGGAAGAAAATGCATGGAAGGTTCTTCCAGGATATAGCAGATGTGGCTGATGAAAGAGCATGGCAATGGCTTAGAACTGGGTAGCTGGCTAAGATTATTAAAGCTTTTATTTGTGCAGCACAAGAGCACAAGAGCAGGCATTAGGAACACAATTGTTAAAAAAAAAAGTGGTTCTAGGAGAGGAAATTGCTGCAGAATGCCAGATTTGTGGTAAGACATCAGAGTCAATTGCGCACCTTGCAGCGGGGTGTAGTGGACTGGCCCAAAGAGAGTACTGCAAAAGGCACTATCGCATGGGACTCCGGATATATTGGGAGTATTGGGAGGTGTGTAAGAGGGTTGGGGTGAAGTGTGCTGGAAAATGGTTTGAGGAGGTGCCTGATGAAGTGAGGATGGCAAGGTAGAGGTATGGTGGGACAAAAGTATCATAACGACCAAGCAATTGGAACATAATCGTCTGAATTTGGTCGTTATTGTCAAGGTCTCAAAAAACTGGCAGATTGTAGACTTCTCAGTACCCTGGGACAGGAATGTGAGAGAGAAGGAGAATGAGAAATGGAGCAATTATGCTCCATTTGTCTTGGAGATAAGGCGTATACACGTGGTTAAAACACAAATCATCCAGGTCGTAGTTGGTACACTAGGAGTAGTATCAAGTCATCTGGAAGGACAATTGAAAAAAACTACAAATCCCAGATGTTTTAGGTGACCTTCAGACCTCTGCAATTATAGGTACCACCAACATCCTTAGGAAAACCCTTAATCTTTGAAGCTCCTGGTTTGAAGCCGGGATTAAGGGAAATCCTCTGGAAATTAATCCCATCCCTTTCCAGAGAGACGTTGATAAACGAAATCATCATCATCATCATCATCATCATCATCATCATCATCACTACTACTACTACTACTACTACTATCACTACTACTACTACTACTACTACTACTACTACTACTTGTGGAAAATCCGGCTATCGAAACGCCTTAAACATTCTCTTGCTCAAGAAAGATTTCTTCTTACTCGAATAAATATAAAATACCTTCGGATTTATTTTGTTTTGTATGTGTTGTATAAACTTATTTGAATATATATTAGTTTCCACAATTTCCGTATATATACTTTTTATTTAAAAAATAAATATATCACAATGCGATTAAAACGTTTGATTTTTCACATCATTATCAAGTAAATTTATTTTTAAGTGAACACATTTCCTCACCCCCGATTTTTAAAAAAATATTTTAAAATAAACAACACAATGTCCGCCCGCAATTAGTTGGTTGGTTGTTTTTGTTTTCCGGCATATCAACCCTTTTCGGGTTATTTAATGCCGAATCCAAAGATTTTGAAGAAAAAAATTTTTTAATAGAATATATTTGTTGTTTTCACCTCGGTTTCTATTCAACCCATAGTTGGGACCCTAACAGGTACTACAACTCTGGGTCAGAGTGGACCTGGGAGCAATGGTAATTAAAGGGTGGTTCCACACTCCCCAAAGCCCACAAGCTGGGGCCTCACCACTGGATATAGTTTAAGGTCATATCCAGGATCCCCCATTGAGGGACTTTTACCCTCTGCAGGGGGGCAGTCGACGTATTCTAATGCCCCACTGACAGGGCCGCCGCCAGCAATTAAAATACTTCATTAACATGTAATGTAATTATGTAGTAAGTTTTTTTTTAATGGAAATCGCTCCAGACAAATCGTGAAACCACTTGATGTAAGGAGCTAACAAGAACGAAATATGCTTATCGAAAAGATAGATGTGTATTGACCTTAATCTTGAAAAGATCATGGTTATTGGTAGGAGGAAAACAGTCAGTAGAAAGAGAATTTCACAAGCCTGCAGTTGTTGCAGTGTATGAAGCCACTTGATAAGTGTGAGAGCTAAGAAAATACGGCTTGAAAGTCAAAATTTAGACGGCGATAAATGCTTTCTTGATATAAAGCCGCAATTCTTTCCTATTTTGTCAGAAGCATTGCTCATGGAATGTGAGGACTAAAGAACAAAATAAGTGGAAGTGAGAGTTACAAAATGCCGAAAGTAAATTCAAGCACAACTTTATTTTGTCTTTGTTAAGCGAACGCGTTCCCTCACGTCAACTTGGAGTTCGATAGGCACCTGACAAATAGAAAGACGATGTAACGAAGAACTGTAAATGAACTCTGAAAAATAAGTAAAAGAAGAGTTGAAAATAAAGAAGCAAGTTTTACAAGAATTGAAGAAAAAAGTCTCAACTTATGCAATGAAAATGTTTATCGTTTCATTTTGACCGTTAGACAATCAACGCAAATGATACAAATATACCAGGACATTCAGATATAAACTTGGACGCTTGCATATTTTTCTGTTGAAAATAAAATAAAATAAAAAATAGAAAAAAATATAAAAATATATAATATTGAAAAAAAATGTAGAAAAATACAAAAAAATTAATAACTAAATACTGAATACATGGGCATTATGTTGTTTAATTTTGAGTAAAAAGCGTTACAAAACAGGATAGAGGCAGAGTCGTGCAGAGAGATGGTGTTAGGGTTATCCAAGCAGCTACCCTTTTTACTTCTGTTTGAAAAGTGCCCTTTTCAGAGGAATGTACTATAGGCCTGTGCCTGACCAAGACACGTTCATTACTATATTTTTGCCGTTTATTTTATTTTTAATTTTTGTTTTTGTTTTTGTTTTTGTCTTGTTTTGTTTTGTTTTTGTTTTTTATTTTTTTGTTTTTGTTTTTGTTTTTGTTTTTTCATTTGAGCACTTGCCCTGAAAAAGTTCTCTGCGCGTGACTGGGTTGGGGATATGTTCGCTTAGCAAAAATAAAAATACTTGATAATGATGTGAAAATCGAACGTTAATAAATTGTTTTCCATTCTGAAGGGTAAATATTTTATAAGAACTGATGACGGCATCTTCAAGAAAATATATTTTACATACATTTCGAATATTCTGTGTATCATAATGAAGTTTTTAATGAATTTATGAAAATGTGTTCCCTGCATTTGTTGAAGTTTAGATGACACTAAATCTCTACTATTATACTCTATGTGTGTCCGTTCCCTATGGACACGAAAATGTCTGGGCCGATTTTTATGAAATTTCACACGAAGGCACTTTATGTCCCTAGCAGTGTTCTTAGAAAGTTTTTTTTTATTTTCGTATCGGAACAAAAGTAGGTTATATACAATGCAATGTAGACTACAGTGTATTGTGGACTAAGTCACTACAGGGGGCATGTGAAGCTTCCTCCCGGTGCACCGAGATGGGTTCCCAACTAGAGCAGGCAATCAATCGATTTGATTGAAAAATGGGCGATTTCACCGATTTCGATGACAATAAAAATATGGGAGTGTGAAACGTCGGGTGTCCCTGTTATATATATATATATATATATATATATATATATATATATATATATATATATATATATATATATATATATATATATATATAAAGCTCAACGTCTGTGTGTGTGTCTGCCTGCACACAAACAGGCTCCTATATGGTATTCTTATAGCAGTTTTAGAAATTTTTATGAATAAATTTGAAATTAATCATGAATTTATGCAATGTATAGTTACTTCACGAGTAAATAATCTATACTTCAATAATTGCAATATGTGACAGTCTGTTGTAAAAAAGTGAATGGATATATATAATATATTTTAAGGATTGGGCTTGCTTCCTAATTGCTTGTTTTAAAATGGGTTGCTATATTTGAAAAGCTGGGAACCACTTTCTAGACACTTGCAATGTTCTTCCGGCAGTTCTTTACTCGCTAATATTTGTGTGACGGGACGGATATATATATATATATATATATATATATATATATATTAGTGCTGGGACGATTAATCGAAATCGGGAATCGGAAAAATCGGAAGATTTGGGGGTATCGGAATCGGTATCGGAATCGGAAAAGTTGATGCCTATTTTCCGATTCCAAAACGATTCTTTTAATTATCTTTTTTTATTTGATTTCATTTAAACCAAAATCTTCCATTTCTGGTAATAATGATAAAATAATAAATATTTATTGATTTTAAAATATCAGTAAAGCTAAAATCCTCCACAATTGTATTTTGATGGTTGGTTTGGTTTGGTTGGTTTTTGTTTTACGGCATTAATTGGTTTGGTTGGTTTTTATTTTACGGCATTAATTTCGGGTTATTTAATGCCGAATCCAAAGATTTTGAAGAAAAATTTTTTTAATAGAATATATTTGTTGTTTTCACGTCGGTTTCTATTCAACCCATAGTTGGGACCCTAAGAGGTACTACCACTCCGGGTCAGAGTGGACCTGGGAGCAATGGTAATTAAAGGGTGGCTCCACACTCCCCAAAGCCCACAAGCTGGGGCCTCACCACTGGATATAGTTTAAGGTCATATCCAGGACCCCCATTGAGGGACTTTTACCCTCTGCAGGGGGGGGGCAGTCGGCGTATTCTAATGCCCCACCGACAGGGCCATTGCATTTTTACGTTTAGGAAAATATCTGCATATTTCACATGTGTTTTTACGAAAATCGGGAGAAATAACAATCTTATAGTTAAATAATTAGAGATTTATAAAGAATCGGAATCGGTAATTGTATCGGAATCGGGAATTTAGTACGGAATCGGTAATTGTATCGGAATCGGGAAAAATATTGGAATCGTCCCACCACTAATATATATATATATTGGTCTTTATTATACAGTGGAGAATTAGTAGAAAAGGGAGATGGAGAGAGAGAGAGAGAGAGAGAGAGAGAGAGAGAGAGAGAGAGAGAGAGAAAGAGAGAGAGAGGCGCTTATATCAGGTGTAGAAAAGCTCTTAATATTGAAGTTACCGTCTTGTTGAAACCTGTTTGAAGTTGTGTTGTAATCTAATGAGAACATATCGTGGCGTCCGGGCTTGTCCGCAACACTAACAAACGACACCCAGCCAATTGATATATTGCATTTATTGGTAGCACTAGCAGTAGTAGTAGTAGTAGTAGCAGTATTCGTGGCCGTTGTTTTGTGTTCTCGTTTGGTGTTTTCTCTTTTTCTTTTTGTATCTGTTTTTTTTTTTTTATTGTTTTAACAAAAACAAACAGTTGACTGGCAACGAAAGTAAAAGTAAGTCATGTCGTCATGTGGTATCGCTTGGCACGGCGTATGAGTGACGAATCAACACTTCTGCTGGTCAAAGGAATACTTTCAAATCAAATTTTGGTACCCAAACATTGACACGAATATACAGTGCCCCCCCCCTCCAGCCTCTCTATGGTAAGTGTTGAACGTTATAAAGTTTTTTGTTAGTTTGTTTGTTGTACATTAGCACATAAAGTGTTTTAAACATGGGAGAGGGAATTCTATCCTCAGTCTAGAAGCATTTCTCTTTTTACTTATGTTGGTAAATTTTTACTTTCTTGCCATCTTAACCCTCACTTATAAAATTACGACTTTTGTAAGTTTTCGGATATGCTGGAAACGAATATCACATTCAAATTTTACGCAGGTAAGTAATTTTTTTTGGATATTAAGAAATATTTTCCAGTGTATTACTTATTAAATGTCACTGACAGTCGCCATTTTTAACATGGGGAGGAGGGGGCATGCACATTATGATTTTGCAGTTGGGAAAAACATAATGGATTACATTGGATAATAAAGGTCTTAATATTCAGAAAACTACTTGTCTGCGCAAAATTTATATGTGATATTCGTTTTCAGCATACTCGAAAACATGTAAAAGTCGTCATTTTAAAGGTGAGTGTAAGAAAGTAAAAAATACTATTATTTCTTGTAAATAGGATTAAATATTCTGGCTCAGTTTTAGTTTAGCAGTATACAATTTTTAGAGTGGGGAGTTTGGAACAAGGAGAACCTTAGGTAGAAAATTGAACACTGTTAAAAGTTGAACAAGTTACACACACACACACACACACGCACACACACACACATACATATATATATATATATATATATATTGCAGACTTTATATATCTCCAATTTTTCATCTACATTTTTCCCTTCTCAAAACCTTTTTTCATTTTATATTAAAAAAGAAAACCTTCTAATAGTTTTTTTTTTAAGGAACGTGCATTTGTCTCCGAGAAGTTGTTTAGTGTTATTCAACGAAACACGTTGTATGACGTACTTGAAAAAAAAAATGAATTTACAAATATGAGTATGAATTAAATAAATCTTCTGGTTTTGGAATAATTAATAAAGCTCAATGCAATTACAGAGCATATAATGAATGAATGACAAAAGTCTATATTCCAAATTTCATGATGTTGACCTTCTTACAATTTATTCCTTTAATTCAGTTGACACTTACAATTCCTGACAGTATCTGTTTCGTAGCACAAAATCAATCACTTTATTATTATATCAATCAGTGAATCTATTTTGCCCTTAACTCATCAGAAGAAATAGCAACAATCAATCCACCAAAAGGAAATAAAATGCGTTTGGACATTTGAAATTGGAAGAGAAGCTGCAAATACCTTATAGTTTGCTTACATTACTATAATGATTTTCATACCTACAGACACCCAACACCAAATGTTATCAAATGCAAGATAAGTTACTTTTCTACCTAACTGTATAATTTTTTAATGTTTTTATTTAATGTAACATGTTTATTCAGCTCGAAAAACATACAGTTTTACCGATGTATTGGAAAAATAAAAATGGCGCCGACTCTTTCTTTGACACGGTAAGTTTAGGAAAAGGAGTTAAAAATTAAAAAAAAATAGACAAAATACTGTTAGAAACTTTCTCAATATATGTTACCGTGACATAGGCTGACATATATTCGGTGGGTTTTTAACAGTATTTTGTATATTTTTTTATTTTTAACTCCTTTTCCCAAACTTACCCTGTCAAAGAGAGAGTCGGGTACCATTTTTAATTTTCTAATACATCGGTAAACACTGTATGTTTTTCGAGCTGAATAAACATGTTACATTAAATAAAAACACTAAAAACATATCCAGTTAGGTAGAAAAGTAACTTATCTTGCCTTTGATAACATTTATTTGTTATATATTTGTTTTTTTTGTTGACAACTTTTTCTTCGAATCTATGTGTTCAGTGATACAAACCATATATGTGTGTGTGTGTGTGTGTGTGTGTGTGTGTGTGTGTGTGTGTGTGTGTGTGTGTGTACTTTTATGGTTATCCTTCCAATATTTTCCAGTTATAGCAGGGTAGACAATAATATTTGGTATAATACAACTTATATTGTACTATACCAAATATATTAAGTTTATCTGATGCTCAATGATATTCAGAGTGTATATATTTTTTTTAATACACACGTTCTTTTCTTTTCTCGTGAGAGTATATGTTACAGATCTGTTACGTTAGCAATCTTCAACAAACAGTAAAATATGTTATCACTATATTTTTTAATGTGGCAAACTTTTCAGACAATTCTATCAAGAAAAAAAAATCATATTCAAACACAATCTTTACACGTCAAAGGTATTTTTGTTAATTTTTTTTTTTTTTTTTCGTGTTACGTGGATATTTGATTTATATAATAATGCCGCTTGGATGTTTATTTTACTACATAAAAACTGACAAGTTTATTTACTATTTTTTCCTATTAATATTGGAGGTGACAGGAGGTCGATTTAATTCGGAGAAATCGAGCTTCCATCCAAAGGGCACTCAATGGTTTCAAAATTTGCTGTGACTTACGCCCTCGGTATTCCCCGTTAGGGACACCCTAGACGACCGGGAATATGCTAATTCTACTTCTTTTAAAGGAGCAGCTGATGCTTGGGAGAATCGCCTCCTGGAAGCTAATAAAACATTAACAATACTTCACTTTGATGTGAACTTGAGGGGCAGGAGGGGCACCTGTGGCCAGGTAAGTCTTTTTAAACTGACGAGTTATGCGTAGATTAAAACAAAGAAAGGAAAGGGGAAAAGAAACTGAGAAACAGTGAAAAAGAGAGAGAGGGTGAGTGGGGAGATTATTATTGCTGACGTCACAGCACAAGTGTTTTCATTTTACGGAGAAAAAAAAAGTCCCCCGAAAGAAGAAAAAGAAGACGAAGAAAAATCGGTAGCAACTGAAATGGACGGTTACCAAGGGATTTGTTGATATATATTGATTGTTTTCTTCTTTTTTTCCACAGTTGTCTCACTGGAGGACTTTATCTTTTTTTTACTAAAAAAAGATAAAATTCAAAATTAAAAACACAGCAGGCGAGTAAAAAGTGCGAACTTAATGAATTGCGGACTTTAATGAACCAAGAAAAAGAGCGACATTTTAATGCCTTAAAATCGATTTGTTTGTTTATATAATTATATCGTTTATTTTTTAAGACACGAAAACAGACCTCATTAGTTTTACTACACCGATGCAAATATAACTATTTATTTAGTCATTTATAAAAAGACTTCTGTTGTTTATTTATTTAGATTTTTTTTTTTTGATGTTGTAATCGATTACTTTAAAAAAAAAAAAACTTAAAACTATTTGCGGCGTGATTTTTAGTCACGCACGCGCAAAAGAAAAAAGTACTATATTTTTAATCAAGTTTCACTACACAACTAATTAAAAACGGAATTTCTTTTTAAAAAAAAACTGAAAGAAAGAAAAAAAAAACTTAATACAGCAATTTAATTTATATTTTGAAAAAATAAATATTTATACGCGCGTACGCGTGTCGACCTGAGGGTTAGGAATTCTACGAAACCAAATTATGGTATTGGTTAAAAAAACATTTAACACGCTGGATACGTTCTACGATCCGAAATGCGGCGTTTTCGCTTTTCTGGAAGAAATCGGATTGAGCCAATACTACGAGATGTTCCTGGCCAAAGGATTTGATTCCGAAAGGGATCTTCGATTCATGGAACGGAAGGATCTCGACACTTTGCACATAACGGACGAGGAACACAGACGCCTCATCATTTCGCAAGGTAAGAGCATTCTCAACTTACATTATCTGGACTATCCGGGTTATCAATCTCTTCATCTTTATTGTTATGCAGTGGCGTAGCAAATGGGGGCGGGGCAGTGGCACGTCCTAGGGTGCGTCATTTTGAGGGGGGTAGAAATAGAGAACAAAAAACATGAAAATAATAAAAAAGCTAACAAATAATCTGAAATTTTATACCAAAATAAGTATTCAAGGCAGCAGTAAGTTTTTGTGTTTTATGTGTATAATAGTTTTTAAAAGGGCTTTAGATCCTTGATTGAAATTCCATGAAAATGAATATTTTGAGGACTTTCTGTAATTTTGAAGGTTAACGAATTATCAACGGCCAGGTGCTTGCTACGCTACTGTTGACGACGTTTCGGCCAATAATATATATGGCGATTAAGCTGCAGAGACTTTTTCGCGTTTCATCGGAAAATTCTGTGTAGCTTAACACACACACACACACACACACACACACACGCACACACGCACACACACACACACACAGACATGCACACACACACACGCACACACAGACAGACATACATACACACACACACACACACACACACATATATATATATATATATATATATATATATATATATATAATCGTGTCACTCTGCACTGATGAAAGTCTGAAACACTAGTGTCTGTAGGTATTAAAAAACAATTATATATCATTTTAATTGACGTTAAACATTAGTTTTATTTTCCATCGATACTTTCGATTTAACGTAAACACTGAATAATCCGTCCCATAACTAAAGCTACCGAAAATAATCTCATATAACTCTATATTACACTATCAGTTGAATTAAAGTCGGTCAATTTAGCTCTTATGCACAGATCATCATATAATGATTAGATCACTCTGACAGGTTTTAAAAAGCATTTTAAAAATAAATGTTAAAATTCAACAGTATTTCTTGCGGTTAACGGGTGTCGAATGGATTGGATCCTTGCTAATGAAGCCAGGGATGGTTTCTGTCGCCGGGTTCGAATCCATCAACTGGTGTTAATCGTGACACTGTGCACTGCTGATTCCCGAAAGGATGAAACACTGGTGTCTCTAGGTATTTAATAATTATTATACTAAATAATTATATATATATA
Organism: Euprymna scolopes; assembly: GCF_053919585.1. NCBI lineage: Eukaryota > Metazoa > Mollusca > Cephalopoda > Sepiida > Sepiolidae > Euprymna > Euprymna scolopes. The sequence continues at coordinate 25,728,832 of NC_136487.1, read as the reverse complement.
TATATATATATATATATATATATATATATATATATATATATATATATATATATATACATGACGTGTGTATATCTGTGCTTGTCCGTTAACTACTTTGAATGAATAAATCTTCCCTGCAGCCACTTTCGCACAAAAAAGACATTGCTAGTTTTTTCTTTGCTGCGTCGTTATTTTATGCTAAATTTTCGACTGAGCTCCAATCTATGGTCTTCCTCCTCCCGATGAAACATTCACAACAAAATCTCATTCAACTACAATTGTCAAAAATTTTCCTTTTTCTCTATGTGATTAAAACAGAGCTTGCATGAACAGAGTTTCTACCCTAGAAATACCCGTCTGTGGAACACAATACCGCGTGGATGTTTCTCATCTAACTACAGTATATGTCGTATTTAAATAAAATTTTTGTTGAACTGTCCTCTTATATGAATTCTGCCTAGTTTCAGCCATTGTTATCAATCCTCATCCTTTATCTGATAAACTCATTAACATTTATCCTCGTGTGGCATCTGGCGGTGACCCATCGCCAAAAAAAAAGAAAAAAATAAACATACTAATTTGTAATTTCCTTTGGAATGATTCCCTAAAGGTTGGGGGATCAACTGTATCTGTTGAAGAGGTTTCTCGGGGGGGGGGGCGATGTGTCGTTGAATTCTTTTTTTTTTACTACTGTTTTTAATGAGACTTAAGCATATTTACGACACAAAATTAAATTGCTTCTCAGAATCTGAGCAAATCTCAGTAATTTTAAAACGTTGTAACGGGAACTTAGGTCCGTTAAAACTTTACTAAAAATGTTGCCGAAAAAAATATGTGCAACCACTTTTAATCCTGTTCAAAATGCGCATGTGTGCTAATCTGGTCCAATATTTAAAGCCAATGGAGACATTTATTTCTCTCCCACAGTGAGAACTGTGACACAAGAGCCGGAAAATAGGATAAAAAAATAGCGCAACCGAAGAGGAGCACTCTGACCTTGTAATAGATGCCTGACAAGTCTCGTCGGCATTCCCGAGTAGAGGCGCCTCAGACGATTAGCAATGGACTAACCTCTTCTCAAAGAGAAAAGGTCAAAATCTGAGGGCGTGTGAGCTTCTAGAACTGCACAGGGCCAATCAATAGGAAAAAGCCCATTTTTAAAATGGTTTAGACTCTGATAATTTTCTGTAACGTTAAAAGAGAACCAACACGTTGTAGTTTCAGTCGCAAAGGAACATCGGACAAGTAATAACTCGACTCCATTTTTTTTTTTTTTTTTGTAACAACAACATTTATATTTCCTCATTCTACCGTCACGTGTGACTTTTCGGTACGACTGTGACATCATCCACATCTCTTACGTGATCGTCTTTTCTAAAGTTTTCTCTCTTTTCTTTTTCTTTATCCTTATGGTGACGTCATTTCGCATTTCGTATGCAATTGCATACGCGTGTCCGCGCTATGGTAGATTTGGTGCCGAGGGCAAAAAAATTTAACTGGTTATTAGAAACGACATAAATTATTTTTAAGGAATACACTTGGAAAATTAGTCAACAACAATTTCAGGATTTGCCTATTCACGTGTGATGATAAGAATATTTAATGGAGATTATAAGCAGTTAAAATTCCTTAATTATCGGTTGTGAGTGAAGTAATAAGTGGTTTCATACATTACTTTAAACAAAATGTCTAAGCTCTTATTACAACTCTTGAAATGTTTCTCCCTCTTTATGTCTCCCTAGTCTGTTAGAATATGGCATCCAGGCCTCTTCACCATATCTCATACGTGATATTTAGCATCTAGCATCTTTATATTCAGCATCTGGAAAGAGTTCAAAGACTGATTATTCAGATGGGGCAGGGTCTATCGGATCTACTCTATGAAAGCCGACTCAAAAAGATGAACCTCTTCTCCTTTGAGCCCCGACGATCACGCGGTTTTCTTATTTTGACCTGCAATTTCTCCAATGGGTATTTATATACGTCAGGAGCTAGTATTCGCTCCTGGTCCAGAAAGAGGTCTGCACGGACACTGAAGTAAACTGAAAGATAGCTGCTTTCTTAATCAGAATCCTTGGACACTAGAATAGACTTCCAAATGAAGTAATAACAAAGCAACAATTAAAGGTAAATTTTAACAAGTGCTCGGCTACTTTAGCCTCTTTTCTGTAAAGTTATACACTTTCCCTACATTGCACAATTGTTTTTTTGTTGTTTTTTTTTGTTTGGGGGGGGGGGGTTATGTGGGGGGATTAAATTGAATTGAATTTAATTCACAACCATAAACTTAAAATGCTTGTGGAATATTAAATATTGAAAACAACACAAATAGGTCATAAATGAGTCGGTAAAGCAGAACAAATTGTTTTGGACTAATTTTCCGACTGTATTTTCTTTAAAATAATTTATGCCGCCAATAGTCTACCAAAAAACATTTAGAATCTTGTATTCCTTATCTAATATTTCAAACTCACTACGTCTGTATGTGTGTCTCTATTTTTTTCAAAGTGCATCTCCACCGAGATGCAAGGTTGCAGAGCGGCGCGAGGCGAGTCAAATGATTGCCTTTTTGTGGACCGTTGTTTTGTCTATTTACCTACAAAGTTGAGTTTTCTTCTCGCTCTGACATTGATATTAAAACTTTACTTTTTCTATTTAAAATTTGTTAAAACTAACTTTTTATATGCTCAGTAATGGATATGCGAGCGACTACATGAAGATTAATTAATTTGCATATTCCTTTGAAAAACAACCGTTAATTTACTTATTCATTTTTTATTGTTTCTTATTAGACGATTGGTTTCATTTCATTATTTTAGCTGCATTCTATAATGCATAGTTTCTACATTCTGCATAATTGCTTAGAATTTAAGATGAAAATGTTCTAAAACACGGAAATAGTTTTATATATGTATGTGCGTGCGACATTGTCGATGTGTGTGCGAAAAGTATCTACCAAACTCCGCTAAATATTTTGTATACAGAGTTGAAATTTGATATATGTATTTGATATATAGAGAGCATTTGGACCAGTGGTGCACTTTGGATTTGGTTTTTGGCCGGTACAAATTGTTGACAAGGGGTCAAAATTGAAAACAAAACAGTTGACCTTGGTAGGGTAAGTCGAATAAAATAGTACGCTTCTTTTGCGCACGTTCAAAATTAAACATTCATTCTTCAAAGTCGCTTAATTTTTTATCTTTTGTATCTAGCGCAAACATTCATGACGTTGGATAGATAAATAATAACTAAAACTGGTTTCGATTCTAGTGGATGGTACCCAAGTTATATTTTTTCTAGCTTTTGAAATCATTACTATTTATTTCACAATAATTAATAGAGAATTGGCTCTATAATAAAAAGTAAGAAATCTGCATGAATTAAAAGTAGTATTGTCTATCTGTCTATCTTTCTATCTGTGTCATGCGCAAATATACATTTATACGTTAAAGTCAGTGCATTTTTAACTATTTCTTATCTGTTTGACGATAGCTCAAACGGTAACGACTAAGGCTGAATCATAAGGACTAAGGCTAAATCTTTTGGCTTTGATTCTAGCTGATAGAACCCAAGTCGTATTTATCTTTACTTTTGAAATCACTAATATATATTGAGTACAATATAATAATCAATAGACAATTGACTCCATGATAATACATACGAAATCTGCCTACATTAAAATATATTTAAAGCGTATTTTATGACCGGCCAACGCTGAGCGACCTACTAATAAGGCATATAATTTATTGAATAAATGATGAAAATTGCATTCAAATTGAATAATTCTATGACTTTTGTGTGATTATGAAATGCATATTGGTTTTTCTATAAAAATAAATTTACTAGTTTAGACTACCGTGTTATAGATTAATCGAGTGAATTAGTGCCAAACTGATTGAATGAACAACCTGACTATAACCCTATCGGGAATGCTAGGCTTCCTTAGTTTACAGGGCGACCAAAAAAAAAGAAGCTAAATGGAGGCCATCTAGAACATAGGCTGTAGAACGAAGAAAAAAGGCCAAAGACCCTAGTGTTTTGATGTGATGTTTTGAATATAATAAACTAGTTATGACCAAAGTTTCATTTCATTCGGACAAAACCCTAAGAAACAGAGCCTAATTAGAGTTGGGGCCCTTTGGGGGGGGGTCACCCTGTATTTCGAATATCCAGTCGGATATAAAACTATAAAACCTGACTCATGTGCGTTTTTGGTCCTATCAACACGTGTTGAGCCACTATAATAAAGCAAGTGTTCTCTCTCTCTCTCTCTCTCTCTCTCTCTCTCTCTCTCTCTCTCTCTCTCTCTCTCTCTCTCTCTCTCAACGAGACTTGTTTGTCGCCTGCCTATATTCACAACAATAAAATTTCCGTGCGTAAGCTCCTTTGAATCTCTTAAAAGCTGAATAAAATGAATAAACAGATAAATAGATAAGTAGCTGAATATCTACAGAGGATGTCAACATAACTATTGCACCTGAGGATTTTTTTTTTTTTTAAATATTTCATCAAGTTTATATGGCATCAATCCCCACTTTGATGTCAATTCTTTTATCATGCTTTCTTTTTTCTTTTTCTTTTTTTTTTTTAAAGTATTGTAGAACTGTTCATATTCTATTACATCTTTGAATTTTAGAGATGAGGATTGGTTATTTCGTATTATTTGGATTCTTCGGACCACTGTTCTCATCTTGAGTTATTGAGCGTTCAGATTCCTGAATTCGACAGAAACATTCCCGAATTTGACAAGATACAGCTGAAGAATGTCGGTTACATCGACCGAAACGTTGTGATAATAACAATCAAAATGAGAACAGTAGTCTGAAGAATCTAAATAATACGAATGTTTATTTGTTAGTTTTTTTTGTTTGTTTGTTGTTTTTTTCATGTTACATTTTCCTTCCATCTACTTGGAAAGTTCATGTATTTATTCAGATTTTTGTGTCTTGCTCTGTGTTACTGTTGATTATCATTCATTCATTTTGATTGTTGTTGGCATTCATTTCCTCGACATCTTCCTAGTTATTATTTCTAGAAAGACATCGAGTATTTATGGCAGGAAACACATGAAGGTTGCCAACATCCATAAGTGAAAGTGTCTCTATGGAACCAACTGGATTGTCAGCCCGTATCGTTAACCACTTAGCCACATCTGTGCTCTGCTGGAACGACGATATTTAATATTTAGTTGGCCGTTATCATGCCCGATCTTGAATGAGTTTGTGTGTTTATACTTCATACTTTCTTTTTCCATGTCTTTCATTTTTGTTTGTTTGTTTGTTTTGTTTTGTTTTTTTTGTTTTTGTGTTTTCATGTCCTTTCGTTTTATTCAGTTACTGATGACTTTAGGTGCGTGTCTGTTTGCTTAAACTGTGCAGTTCCCAGTCGTCTATATTTCCAGCCCATTCATGTCCGTTTTTTTTTTTTTTTTTTTTTTTTTTTGTAATTTTCCTTTTAGGCTAACCCGCTGGATTAATCTATAATGTCGTCTACCATTTCGTCTCTTTGACTATCAAGTCTACATTTGCTGTTTTGTTAGGCCTTGTTTATCTTCGCTTCTATGTAATTTGTTCTCATCGCGTTGCTTGTTTCTTTTTTCAAATGTCCTTTTCGGAGCCACGAATGTTTTCTCTTACGCAATTTCGTTGGTCCATCTTATAAATACTTCATGCTGCTTATTTGCTTTCAATTCTTCTTTGCTCATCTTTTCCCCCGTTTCGCTACTCACCGCATTTTTTCCTTCATAGTAGTAATCAGCCTCTCTCTCTCTCTCTCTCTCTCTCTCTCTCTCTCTCTCTCTCTCTCTCTCTCTCTCTCTTCTGTATTTAGGTTTTTGTTACTGTATCGTTTACGCAATCGTCACTACTTACA
>NC_136487.1:25652982-25717982 GCF_053919585.1 Euprymna scolopes | reverse complement strand
GCTACAAAAAAATTCCTATCTTTTTCTCTCATGCCTTTCCTCTCCGTCCTGCTCTAACCAGGAATGTCGACCTGTTCCACAAATCCCAAATTCTCAACATGAAATATCCCCAGAAAAAAATCACGAATAAACCTAGAACCCCATCCTCCAACATCAGGAGTCTACGTTCCAACCTTCCAGAGGTTGAAACACAATTACAGGAGACAAAACCGGACATTTCTAAGTGAAACATGCATAGGGCCAACCACTTCCCTAGACGAATTCATAATTAAAGGATACTTCAACTTAACATCTAAATCTGACCCCCATGGAATATGTGCCTACATTAAAGATGACTTCTCATGTGGTAGGGATATCTCAAGTGAAGACCCTAATTTACCTTATATGTGCTTCCGGGTTGCACTTACTTATACCACTGCATTTATATTTGCCCTCTATCGCCCCCACAACAGCGGAGTTACTGTCTTTAAGAGTATATCTGAAAAAATTGACCACATCCTGTCTGCTCATCCTTCGACTAACATCCACATTTGCGGTGACTTCAATGTCCACAATGTGGAATGGCTGACCCACTCGAACAAGACAGATGATGAGGGGAGGTTCTGCCGTGATTTTGCCATTGCCTATGACCTTACCCAGATTGTTCACGAACCCACCCATGTGCCCGATACTTCCGGTCAGTACGCTAGCCTTCTAGACATTTTTCTCACAACTTCCCCTGAGCTGTGTTCATGTTCCATTCTGTCCCCTCTGGGATCTTCCGACCACTCCGTTGTATCAGTTAAGATAAAAACTAAATGCAATAAGTCTTCAGACGTACCTCTCCACCGTACGGTGTATCGATACTCTACGGCTGACTGGGATAGTTTCTGTACATTTATATCTGATCTACACCTACATTCCATGTTTAAAAAGGATGTGTCCCCCATAGTATCAGACCTGACCGAATAGTTAATTGTAGGCATAGACCGATTCATACCATCAAAAAAATTCCAACAAAAACCTAACAGCCAGCCAAGGTTCTCCACTGAATGTGCTTCTGCCATCGCGCACAGAAATCACTTTTCCATAGCTCCCAACGTAATAGATGCATTGAGACTAAAGCTGCTTTCAGGAATGCCAGCAACCACTGTAAAAGAGTAATAAAAAATGCAAGAGAGCTATATGATCAGTCCGTTAAATCCAAAGTAGCTGAACAGCGGCTTGGTTCCCACCAATTTTGGCAAATAGCAAACAGGATCTTCAACAGAAGCATGTGTTCTATCCCAACTATCATCAATGGACCTGAGGTCATCTCGTCAGCATCAGACAATGCCAAACTATTTTCCAAGAACTAATTCTACCCTACATGACAAAGGCCATCAACTCCCCGTATTTCCTCCTAAAACAGACAACACGCTATGCAACATATAAATATCTGTGTGAAGTCGCTAAACTAATCAAAACCCTTGATTCCAGTAAAGCAACTGGCCCTGACAGCATTCCAATTATAGTGCTGAAAAAGCTTCAACCAGAACTTGCCCCCATACTTACAAAACTGTTTAAGCGTTGCCTTAAAGAGAAATGCTTTCCAACACTCTGGAAAACCTCATCAGTATGCTCTGGATTTAAGAATTGAGGTGATAAGTCGTCCCCCTCTCAGTAAAGACCAAACAGTCTCCTGTGTGTTATGAGTAAGTTGTTGGAATCTATATTAAATAGAGAAGTAGTCAACTACCTCAGCAGAAATAACCTTCTTAGTGACATACAATATGGTTTCCGTTCTGCTAGATCTACAACAGATGTGCTAACGGCTATATCTCATGGAATTAGTGAATCTCTTGACAAAGGCTTCCTTTCTAGGGCAATTGCTCTTAACATATCAAAAGCCTTCGATAAAGTATGGCATAAGGGCCTACTTCACAAGATTTCTAGCTGCGGTATAACTGGAAATGTTTTCTCGATCACTAAATCATTTCTCTCTGATAGGCTCATAAGAGTAGTGGTTGATAGGCAGAAATCAGAGACCCACGGTATTAATGCTGGAGTCCCTCAGGGGTCCATCCTAGCCCCAACTCTCCTCCTGATCTACATCAATGATCTCCCAAAACACATACTTAAATCATTCGTTGACATCTCTGCTGATAACACGACCATCTATGGCAACACATCAAAGGCCGTAAATGACAAAGTTCTCTCTGATTCTCTCTCCTCTGATCTTGAGTGCGTGGTACAGTGGGGGAAGAGGTGGCTGATTACTTTTAATGCATCTAAAACCAAACTCCTATCTTTACATCATCAACGCTCTGATCCCCATCTGGCATCAATTGAAATGGATGGCTCTCGACTAGGGAAAGCTACATGCTTTGATAAGCTTCTGGGCTTGACCTTTACTCCTGACCTGAAATGGAACACGTACATCAAGTAAATTGCCAAGGTCGGTGGGAAAATGGTAGGATCCTTCTACCGCTCCAGAAGATATCTCACTGCTGATGCAATTCTCTACGTATATAAAAGCCAAGTACGTCCAAGGATGGAGTAATGTTGCAGGAGCTGCGAAAAACACTCTATCCTGTCTCGACAGAGTACAAAATAGGATTCGTGGCTTAATGGGGGATGCCCTTTTCTCTTCCCTGCAACCTCTCCCCCACAGGAGAGTTGTTGCGAACCTGTCTTTGTTTTATCGTTAATTCCACGGCAGGTGCTCGTCTGAGCTCCAATGCTTGGTCCCCCATCGCCAATCTTTCACGAAAAACACCCGTCTAGCTGAAGCCACTGTCAAAGATTTTCTCCACTCTTTCTCCGTGCCAAAATCAAAACGTAGATTACACGAACAAAGCTTCTTTCTTAGGAGTGCACGCCTATGGAACTCTGTTCTGTCTGCCTGTTTCCCACTTGACTACAACTTGGATGTCTTCAAGTCCAACACAAACAAATTCCTGATGAACTTTATCAAATCTCAATATTAACGTACTGTACACGCAATACCTCTTATCCCCGAGTGGCTTCCGGGCCTTGATAAGTTGTGACCACCTTGTAATATATATATATATATATATATATATATATATATATATATATATATATATATATATATATATTGTCCTTGTATGGCTTTACCAAATTTCAGAGGGTTTTTTAAAATTTTAACTCGTTTTTATGGAGCATAATATAGGTACAACTTTCCATTCGAGATTTTATATTTGCATTAAATTTCATCTATAGTCACTAGGAGCCAATTAAGCAAGATTCGCCGAACTCCAATCTAAGTCTTAAATATGAATAATTTTCTAGAATACAAAATCGTATAATGGATTTTTATCAGAATTGGAATAAGATCTTAGAAATAAGATTTAATAGCATTAAAGCTGGATTTTAATATTTGTAAGGAGACATTACATTGGTGTAAACCAGTTTTGTTCGGGAAGTTAATTTTACCCATCCTGAGATGGTTGTTTTTCTAGTTTAATATAGAAAGGGGTCGATTGACTGTGCTTGCATTGTGAAACCGGACGTTCTATAAAAACAGGAAACGGGGAGAAGTAATTCTGAGGTGCGGGATAGACGTTCCATGCTTATAATTGTCTAGACCTTGTTTAAATGAAAAATAAATGAATGGAAAGTTATAACAAAAACGGGGGGGCGATACTTACGCACGTGCCGCGCATGCGTATAACAATGCAAATGAAGATAGACAACACTGCCAAAAAACAATGATCATTAAGAATTTCTTATTGTTCGTGAATGTCTCCGGTTTACGCAATGTACTGCCACTATGCGTTTGTGTAAGTACGCATGTGGACATTAAGATAGATATTTATCTTTGGACAAGTAAAGTTTTCTTTTTCTTTTGTAATTTGAAAATCCCAAGCAAGAAACTAGCGACAATGATAACATCCGGTAAGGTTATTTTTGTTTTACATTTCACCTTCAAACAATAGATCGAAGCAAAGATGAGAACGGAGCATGCTTTCGTGTTGGGTTTAAGCTCAATGGATATTAAGGAATGAAATTCTAGAGCAATTTAAAGTGAAACCGTTTCCGATAACAACAAAGTCTCTTATCAAGAATGACATATTTTGTTTCTGTTCGAATCTGTGTATATATATACTTGCATACACATATACATGCATATATATATATACATATATATATATATATATGTATATATATATATATGTATATATATATAGAGAGAGAGAGATATGCATGCGTGTATATATATATATATATATATATATATATATATATATATATATATATATATATATATGGAAACGACACTAACCAGCTTCCTCCAAAGGATAGAGTTCTTTGGGAGTATGAAATTCACAAGCAGTTCCCAGTCGCATGTATATCCCCGTTAAGATATTGCAATTCTTGCAGGGAGGTGTCGACGTCCTCCTACATACAGCGCTTGAAATTTCCTAATTGGTCACCCATCTAGTACTGCTCAGGCTCAACTTTGCTTAACTTCGGTGATCTAACGCGATTATGTCGTATCAAATCAAATATCATTAAAAATAAGTGTTCGCCAATGACGTGCTGTAGCTCAATGGATGTTAAACACTCCAACGGTTTCAATAGGGAATTCTAGAATTTGGCTCGTCGACTGACTCAAAAACACTTAGAGCCTTTTGTCTCCGAATATTGATAATGTGTGACTACTAAGTGTGCACCGATTAATTTACAAATATACGGTAATCGACCGATTATTTTTCTTTCTTTCTTGTTAGATTTATACAATTTTATCAATGCCAAATGACTTACTAACAAAGTAACTGGCAATTTACTTTGATATTTGTTAAGTTTTTGGCTGCTATTATGGCTTTTGGACTATTTTTATGAAATTAAATTACAAAATACCAAAAACACTTTCCAATTTAAACAACTATATAAGAAAAAGAAATTACAAACAAACTACAAATTACAAATTTCAATTCTTAAGTGAATAACTCTAACCTGAAGTTCTGCTTCCATTGGATCATGTTGCTGTAGTTACCTCGTATGCTCCTGCGCTACTTCCTCTTCAATTCTTGCTGCTTGCATCATCTGTCTCCATAGCTACATCAGTATTTAAGGTTGAATACTCTTAGGTTTTCATCTAAAAACATTAGAATTTTTCTATTCTCAGGACATAGTCTGTTCCTCGTATGTTCATACACATTATCACTTGCACTACAGAGCCTCTCACTCTCCACGGATGAAGGTGGTGCCCTTAAATATTTTGAAACTAGTTTACTCAGCAGTAGTAAGATCTTCTGTGTTTTTTTTTGTTTTTGTTTTTTTTTTTTTTTTTCGCCGATAAAATGGATCATCACCTCTTGCGAGTAGTGGTAAAACTACATCATTATCAAGTTCTTTGTGCACTTATGAATAAATGATTTGCTTCTTTGAGTTTAGATTGTGCTTCTTGTAATGGAAGTCTCCAGGTTTAGCTCAGCGTCTACCTGCTTTAAGTTTGAATTTGTTGCTGCAGACTTATTTGAAGCTAAATCATCAAACAGGCTTGAAAGAGGTGCACTTTTACTTTAACTTTGATCTTCTTGATCCTCAGCTTGAAGAAGTGGATCCTGATTTTGCTTCATTATTATCAGTAGAAAGTAGCTGTAGAATCCAATTCTTAATGGTGTTTTCCATGTTATTTTTATTATTTAAATTTGAATCTTGGATCTAGGAAAGGAGACACACACAAGCTTTTATCATTTAGATAGGATGAAAATCTTGTTTCCATTGATTCACTAGATTGTTCAACGGATTCCACTAAAGTCATAAATATCAGAATTAGATCGGACGGCTTTTGACAGAAATAATCTTAGAGTTAAAATTGTACGTATTATCATTGATGTGGTTGAAGTTCTGTTACTTGCTTCTTGAATGATTTCTTCAAGTAGACTCATTAACTGGACAATTTTTTAACAATTTCTATTAGTTGTTTAGATAAGAATCTTATTATCAACAGCATATATTCCAAGAGATTTTCGTTGTTCTAAATTCCTGTTCGGCATATGATACGTTGAATCCCACTGTGTAGTCACATCTTGAATGAGTTTATGTTTTTCAAATTAAGCTGATCCTCTATTTCAGTTAATTTGCTAATTGCTTTACACTGTTCAAAGTCATTTGAAAGCCAATGAACCATCAAACACAGAAAGAAAGCATTATTTGGAGTAGCTGTCAAAATGTCTGTGACCAAAGAAATGCTACTAATTTCATCAAGAGACGATTGAATTTTTGTTTTTACTTTTGTAAATGTATTTGAAATTATTTTTTCAGTGAAGTACTTTTTTGGTCGAATGCACTAATTTGGACAAAGTTTTTGTAGTAAGCCTATTAAATCCAATGTTAGATGTTACAGAATATGGTTGAATATCAACATTAAACATTTCTCCTATCAAATAATGGATCTTTCTCGGACAATATTGATTCTATAATAGTTTAGTGTTTCTCTGGAGGCTAATAATTGCTGTTGCTTGTTCATGGAATATCTGTCCCTGAACATTGTGTTTCTTTTTCTTATCTGCAACTTTTGCTTCTCGATGAACTTTTTTAATATAGTTTCATATATTAATCGTTGCAAACATTTAGCTCATTTGCCACTCCTGGACATAACTTTCAAACAGATGTATTCTTATTGTTGTGATTGGCATCAAAATACTTCCAGCAGAAACTGGTTGACATAATGGTTGATGGCTGTTGTTAATATTTAATTAACTTTTTGCGTATTTAAATTATTTATGTCTGATATCTAATTAGTAATTTATTTTAGTAAAATATACATTATCTAAACCAGAAAAATAAAAATAAATATGTAACGGTAGCAAGGAAAAATGAGGCAACAAAGTATGACTGATGAAGAATGCTTTATTCTTGGTTCGCTTGTGGTCACAATTTACCGTAAAACTTCTTAACGTGAAAACGTGAACACTTTAGTTGATTCTAATGCTGATGCGAAATAGACATACTATTACGGAAGAGTTCTTTCCCTTGGATTTATTATCAGTAAAAACACTAGATAGTAATTTCAGCGCAAGTGTTTGGAATCTCGTTCTGCTCATGCATAGAAAAATTCAGAACGAGACTCTTTCAGGCGCGACTTTAAAGGCACACGGAGTATGTTTCATAGATCCTCACGGGCAAAGTTTTTAAGGTTATTTTTTCAGATCGATTCGATCGACTGTTGAATATCGGTCGAAGCACCAAACGACTTTGTTTTACACTTTCTTGGCGCTGTGTGTTGCTTCGAGAAACAAATTCTGGTCACGCGACTCTCAGACTGATCAAAGGACCAAATGACTATGTCGTATATTTCCTTTGCGATTTATAACCGCTGGAGACAAATTCAATGCAAGTACAATTTACAAAGTTGCCTTTTTATAAATTCTCAACACGTGTGCTTCTTATTGCAATGGAAACGATTGTATTTTTGTTTAATACCCATGTCTGAAGAAGGAACTTCATTATTTTACTGTATATATCTTACAAGTATTATAAACTCCATTTATGGTCGTCTTCGACAAATTTGAATAAATGCATATGCTGTTGAATCAAACTATTTCATCGTGTGTGTGTGTGTGTGTGTGTGTGTGTGTGTGTGTGTGTGTGTGTGTGTGTGTGTGTGTGTGTGTGTTCATCACAAACAAGTCATATTTCCACTGAAAGCGTAAGGGGGCTACTGTGATAGGTGGCGAGTTGGGCAGCAATGTGTTTGTTAACATTACGTTTAAAGCTCTGCATGTTAGCACAACCGGGAATCAGGGAGGAAATTCCAAAGGAAAGCGGTTCGAGGAAAAAGATTTCAGAGTAGAAAGTCGTCCGGTATCTAGGGATCTCTACAATGAAAGGGTGGAATTTTGTTGCAAATCGAGTGGGTTGGGACCACTTTGATTTATGAGATACAAATATAACTCTCACTTTCCTTTATTTTGTCCTTTAGTCCTCACATTCCAGGAACGATGTTTCTGACAAAGAGGGAAGAATTGCTGTTTTCTGAGTTAGAATTTATTCCACCTAACATTTATCGTTCGCAAGTTTTTTTGTTTTTTGTTTTTTTTTACCTTGAAGTATTATATTTCTTAGCTCCTTACATCAAGTGGCGTCGTGCCTAATTTGGAGCGATTTCCATTTAAAAAAATGCACTAAGTTTGTCGGAACACATTCCATAGAAGTACTTGTAAAAGAAGCCAAGGATGCAACACTACGGCGATGGGACAGAGACTGAATCTTGGTAGTTAGTGGGTACCTACTTACTGGCGTAAGGTTCCAACATATAATTGTATGGACACTAATAAATAAGTAAATCGTTCCACACTTTCAGAATATCTATAAACAACCGCGTTGAGTCAACACTTTCGGACTATTTGTGAACGAAGAACTTCCGTTAAAACTTCGGACTATTTGAAATAAACACATTCGTTCAACATATTTGACTATTTCAAAAATAAACGGGGTCGAATTCATAGTTGCTCCGTGTAAACGTACAGAAAATGTTTATTTTAACATGTTTTATGTTTTATTTACTATATGCATAATATAACAAATAATATACGTAAAAATATGTGTGATATCATAAATTAATATAATATATTAATATATGATATCATAAATTAATATTATATATATAAATATATGATATCATAAATTAATATAATATTTTAATATATGATATCATAAATTAATATAATATGTTAATATATGATATCATAAATTAATATAATATGTTAATATGCGTATATATATATATATATATATAATTATTTTTTACTATAATAAATTATAAATACCTATAGACACTAGTGTTTCATCCTTTCGGGAATCTTCAGTGCAGGGTGTCACGACTAACACCAGTCGAACGATTCGAACCCCGCAACACGAGACATCTCTGGCTCGATTAGCGAAGACCGTATCAATTCGGCTACCATTAACCGCGTGAAATAACGTTGAATTTAAACATTTTAATTTTAAATATTCTTTACGTCACTCAGACAGTGATCAAATCGTTATACGATGATCTATGCATAAGAGCTATTTTGACCGACTTTAATTCAGCTGAAAGTGCTCAACGATAAGAAACGAATTTCTTAAAGGGGCTGTCATAATTATTTTTTTACTATAATAATAATTATATATATATATATACATATATATATATATATAGATAGATAGATAGATAGATAGATAGATAGATAGATAGATAGATAGATAAAAATTTGACTATATGAATTAAAAATGGAAAAGAGGGCTAAATTGCTCGATGTTTCGCTCACTGTTTCGTGGGCATTTTCAAGAGTGAATATTAATTTTATCGTGGACCATTTTTAGTTATTCATTCTTGAAATGACCCACGAAATAGTGGGCGAAATGTCGAGATATTTGGTATTCCTTTTCAGTATTTAATTCATATATAGTATAACGGTGAGAAGCTCTGGCGGTCGCCTAGGAAGTCGAGTTTCAATTCTGACTTGAGTCTATCCGCACTGATGAGCTGTAATACAGTGAAACAGTACTGTATGTGTATAGTCATAAATGCTCACTATCTTGGGTTGAGTATATTGGGGAGTGAAATAACAAACTGCCGCTAACATAAAAAGCAATGCTCTTTGTGTAAACAAATAGAGCTTAGGCATGATGTGATACAACGAAATTATATATGGATGAGTATATATATATATATATATATATATATATATATAATTTATCATAGAAGTAAAAACCAAGTCAACAAGCCAAAAGCATTTGTAAACTTAAAGCGAATATATTTCCTAATTTGGTTTTATTGAGTTTTTTTTTTATGTGGGTTGGATAACTACACTAGCGTCTAAAAATCTGGAACAGTTTAGTTTTTTTCAATTTCTCAAGAACATTCGGGAGGGGGGCGTATTACAACTAAACTTACACACATTTAACATATCTCTTATGTTGATACACTGTATCAATTACCCTTCATTATAAAGGATAGATAAAAGTTATGAGCATTTCAATTTATTTTAATTAAAGTGACCAAAACCGTGAGACAAAGAAAATAAATTTAAAAATAATAACATTGAAACATCAAAATACCAAAATTGGTGGACATACATCTAATATCTAGTGAACAAGACTTTATGTTCTATAACTGCAGCGCATCTTCTACTGCAATATTGAATGAGATGGCGACATTCATCAAATGAAACTTTCGCCCATTCTTCTTTAAGTTTTAGCCACAAATCTTCAGTATTGATAGAGTTTCTTTCACTCACATTGTTCCCCAAAGTAGACCATAGGTTTTCAATGGGATTTACGTCCGGACTTTGAGGAGGTCAATCCAAAACATCCACATTTTGCTCGTTCAAAAATTCCATTATATGCTTAGCCTTGTGGCAGGGGGTTATCATGCATGAAAATATGTTTTTCATAATTTCAAAGTATTGGGATTACATGATCTCTCAACAAGTTCTTGTATATTGTTCCATTAATTCTGGTGTTTAGACGGACCAGATCAGTTGCTCCTTCCCGAGAAATCATTTCAAACACGATTACGCTACCTCCACCAAACTTTACCGTTTTCTTCGTGCATTTTTTATCAAATATTTCGCCAGCAAACCTCCTTATGAATTTCTTCCCGTTAGATCCATATACATTAAATTACTTTCATCAGAAAAAATACATTTCGCCACTGATCATCTGTCCACAACACATGCTCTTGAGCAAAGCTTTATCTGAGTTTCTGGTTCTTCTTATTTATCAGCGGTTTCTTAGCCGGTGATCTCGCAAACAGACCAATTTCATTCAGGCGTCTTGATACTGTTTTCCAGACTCTTTGATGTCATGATAGGCATGTAGTTCACGAGAAATGCTGGCAGCTGTCTGAAACCTATCGTTCAGTGCCATCTTCTTAATCAATTGATCTTATCTAGAAGTTATTCGAGATCTGTCATTTTTCTTCAGTGGTAGAATTTTTCCCAGTATTCTTGAAATCCTTTATAACGTAAAAAGCAATGCTCTCTGTGTACTTTTCGACAGCTTCAAGTCATCAGCTATCTTCTGTATTGAATGGTTTTCCTCCATAAAGTTTAATAATTGATTTTTTTCATAGAAGCATCAATTTTAGCTGTCATGATGATGGTGGAACCGGCTGCAGTGACTATAAAGTGACGTAATCGACTTATTCGTCATTTTCGTGCTTAGAAAAGTGGAAAAACTGACTAGACAGTCCACAATAAATTATTTTCTTTGTTTTGTCCCACGGTGTTTTTGTCTACTTTAATTTTTTTTTTTTAATTTTTTTTAAATTGAAATGCTCATAACCTTTTTTCTATCCTTTATAATGAAGTGTAATTAATACAGTGTATCAACATAAGAGATATGTTGAATGTGCATAAGTTTAGTTGTACCCCCTGCCCCGAATTTTCTGGAGAAATTGAAAAAAAAAAAAACTAAACTGTCCCAGATTTTTGACAGCTGGTTTATATAAATATTAATATCTATATTCGCTTTAAGTTTCCAGGAACTTTTGGCTTGTAGACTTGGTTTTCACTTCTTGATTATTTATAGGCATTAATGGGTAAAAAGAATAACATGCATTAATTAATAGAAACAGAACGAGATAGATAGATAGATAGATAGATAGATAGATAGATAGATAGATAGATAGATAGATAGATAGTGTAAGGGTCCCGAAGAAAGATATTTAGTGGAAAGAAAATTTTTTGAACAGAAAATAAATACAACAAATAAAGGGTATAGTTATACGTCAGTCTGATTGTTAAGTAGGCACGACTTGTGCATTATCTGTGTGCTAATGCCGAGAGACATATTTTCCCCATTTTTATAATAAGTGGAAGGGTTCCTTATTATTTGTAGAGTTGACACAACACGACATGACAGATAGATAGATAGATAGATAGATAGATAGATAGATAGATAGATAGATAGATAGATAGAAAAGTGTTTGTATTCGAGGTAAAACCTATAAACATATGACTCATAGGAAATGGCAAAGAGTCCTATCATTTTAAGGTTTATTATTGCAACGCCTGTTTCGATGGGCATTGTTTTCTTGTTCAGTCATGCATGACAATATTGATAATTATCAATGCATCTAATGTACCTATAAAACCTGTGCTCGTTCATTCGGATTTACCTTAAAAGTACTGTCTGCGATTTCACCATGTCTAGCATTATATAGTGTTCGACTAATCATCAAAGCCTACTTACTAGTAACTCACAAAGACATGTATATACTTCCATTCCCAGTTCACTTGTGCAATAAAAAAAATCTCCCTTTCACTAAAAAATTCAATATTTGTAAAAAGGCGATAAAACCCGGTCTGAAGTATCTTTTATTGCAAGCGGTTGATATCAGGGGATTTTACGTGTTAATTGGATTTTTCGGACTACTGTTCTCATTTTGAGTGTTATTTTCACAACGTTTCGTAATTGCTGATCCTTTTCAGATGTATTTAGTCAAACTCAGAAATCTGCATGAAATTTCAAACAAAACCTTTTATTTAATCCACAAGGTAGCATGTTCTCTTTCTGTCAGCCATGACTAGGTAGAAGTCTTAAGTAGTTTGTATTTTGAACTTCGCCCGCATTGGAAATTGAATCTTCAACCTCTAGAATAATATAGCTTTGCAACTGAATTTCACTAAGTACTTTACGCACTACACCACAGGTCATTGCGAGGCCTTATTATCGAAATAATCGGATAAACATAATTAAATATAATAAATATGTATTTTAAGTAAACAAGTATTGACTACAGGTAACACACTATCATCTTCGTTGGTTTCTGTTATTTTTCTCGATCTGCATGTTTTTATGTTTTGTTGTGTTTTGTGTGTACTTACTCGGCGTTGTCCGGGATTCAGTGAAATCATTTTAGTTTTGAATTTTTATTATATTTGTATATTTTTCCAACATTTTTAAGGACACAAATCTTATTATATTCTTCAAACAATAATCAGTAATATGAATTACCCCCTGTGCTGCGTTCTACCTTTCGGTGATTTACTAAATATTTTTTTATTAACGAAAATTGTTTGAGTCGGACTAAGAATGTTTTAAATAAATTGTAGCGAAGTACATTCATATTATCAACTGCCATGATACAACAATTACACATGCAAATCTATCTTTCACAAACAAAGTTTTATTTGGCAGCTTAAAGGCTATGTTGAAAATTTCACAAGATAACTTTATATGTTAAATATTTACCGTGTTCCACGCATGGCCACAGCTTACAATCAAGTCCAACGTAAACAAATTCTTGATGAAACATCCCTCGAAGTAATGCAATTTACAAAATCCCCACTTCCTATGATTACTACGCTATAATCACATTGACTAATTTATACCCATTAACCCTTATCCTCGAGTAGCCTTGATAAGTGGTGATTTCTGTGTAAATAAAAAAAAACATTGTAGCAAAAGTTTGATATCGCAGTTAATTTTGTGATCATAACTTCATAAATTATAAAGTTGTAGAAATACTTAATTGTCTCTTTTCTGTTTTCATGTTGTGACAATTAAGTGATTCTTTCTGTATATCCGAACGCGCATTATCAAAAGTTCACATTTCATTTTTGCAGCATTAAATAACAACAAAACAAAACGAAAGTTAGTCGGACTAACAAACTCAAACCAGTAAGACGATGCGCATACGAACCACGAATTTAATTCGTTTTTGACTGCGTTCGTGAACCAAAATAGTTAGGAAACAAAATAGGCGTAAACCAAAACCGGTATGAACCAAAATAGTCATGAAAAAA
Organism: Euprymna scolopes; assembly: GCF_053919585.1. NCBI lineage: Eukaryota > Metazoa > Mollusca > Cephalopoda > Sepiida > Sepiolidae > Euprymna > Euprymna scolopes. Next base: position 25,704,252 of record NC_136487.1, on the reverse strand, counting down.
TGGCCATGAACCGAAACGTTTGTGAACCAAAATGATTGCAAAACAAAATGGTTCTGAATAAAATGGTCCTGACCAAAATTGTCGTAAAACAAAATAATCGTGAAACAAAGTTGTCGTGAAACAAAATGGTTGTGAAACAAAATGGGCATAAAACAAAATTGTCATCAAACAAAATGGCCGTGAACTAAAATGGTCGTGAAACAAAACAATTTTCTTATTGTAATTAATTTAACTTCCTTAATCTATTCGTTTATTCCATAAAAATAATCTGCCGTCAACACATACCACCAATTTTCTACTTCTTCCAACGCTTAAGAGACCTTTCAACTACATCAGCCACCTTTACCGTATTTTTTGTTTGTTGAGATAGTACAGATTTTGCCATACTGTACTGCTTAGCAAAATCAGTATCATAAAAACCATTCTCATCTTTAATTATTATTATCTCCGTTTTTAATGTAATGCGCCTAAAATCCGTAACATCAGTACAGCTAACACTTTTCACTTCCTGGGAAGCCATAACGAGGGTGAATTTTATATGAAAAATTACATGTATCGCGAACAATGCAACTGCGACAAGATTAACATTACACACATCTGAATACAATTGATGCTCTAACATCGTTCGTGCGAGCACTAGTACAATATTCACTGGTCAAAACGATGTTTTCATGAATCGATTCGTTTGTGGCCTAAGGCATTCGTGAGCGGAGGTATCAATGAATTTTAATTCTTTTCCTTTTTTCTTCTCTTTCTCTCCAACCACAGCCAGTCTACATCGGCCCTCCGAGGAACAAGAATTGTACGAATGGCTCCGGGAAAACATGCTCGAGTATTACTGCATAAACTTTTTGCAATCGGGCCGAGACAGTCTGCATGTAGTTCGACAAATGGTTTTGCCGGACGAGGACATATACGATGACCTTGAGATCATGCTACCAGCACACAGAAAAAGACTCGAACGGGCAGGTAAGCTAGCACAATAATTAAATATAAGAAATGTGTACTATTTCCGCCAAATAGCCCAACAGCTTAGCCAGACGATCGTGCAACTGAGGTTTTTATTAGGGACAATATAAATTTCTAAGTGAACTGAAATATCAGTTAAAATTAGAGGTCGGATTTCTTGGGGGATAAGTTTTATGTATCTATGTGTCTTTCTTTATACGAATTAACCAAAACTACCTTTAGCTTTCTACGGAATAACCAAAACTACATTTAGCTTTCTACGAAATAACCATTTAGCTTTCTACGAAATAAAAAACACTAATACGAATAAACCAAGAACCCCATCCTCCAACGTAGGCCCCTACTACCAGGCCTCCTTCTCCAACATCAGGGGTCTACGTTCCAACCTTCCAGAGGTTGAAAGACAATTACAGGAGACGAAACCGGACATATTCTTTCTAAGTGAAACTGGCATAGGGCACACCACTTCTCTAGACGAATTCATAATTAAAGGATACTCCAATTTAACATCTAAATCTGACCCCCAAGATCGCCATGGGCATGGAATATGTGCCTACATCACAGATGGCTTTCAATGTGGTAGGGATATCTCCAGAGAAGACCCTAATTTACCTTATATGTGCTTCCAGATTGCACTAGCTTACACCACTGCATTTATATTTGCTCTCTATCGCCCCCACAACAGTGGGGTTACTATCTTTAAGAGCATATCTGAGAAAATTGACCACATCCTGTCTGCTCATCCTTCGGCTAACATTCACATTTGCGGTGACTTCAATGTCCATGATGTGGAATGGCTGACCCACTAAAATAAAACCGATGACGAGGGGAGGTTTTGTCATGATTTTGCCATTGCCTAGGACCTCACTCAGATTGTTCACGAACCCACCCGTGTGCCCGATTCACCCAGTCAATATGCAAGTCTTCTAGACCTTTTCCCCTGGGCTGTGTTCATGTTCCGTTCTATCTCCTCTGGGATCCTATGACCACTCAGTGTTATCAGTTAAGATAAAAATGAAATGTAATAAGTTTTCAGACGTACCTCTCCACCATACTGTATATCGATACTCTATGGCTGACTGGGATAGCTTCCGTACATTCATACTTGACCTACTTCTGCATTCTATGTTTAAAAAGGATGTGTCCTCTATAGTATCAGACCTGACCGAATGGTTAATTGTAGGCATAGACCGATTAATATAATCCAAAAAGTTCCAACAAAAACTTAACAGCCGGCCATGGTTCTCCCCTGAATGTGTTGCTGCCATCGCGCTCAGAAATCACTTTTTCCATAGCTACCAACGTAATAAATGTACTGTGATTAAAGCTGCTTTCAGGACTGCCAGCAACCACTGTAAAAGAGTAATAAAAAATGCAAGAGAGCTATATACTCAGTCTGTTAAATCCAAAGTAGCTGAGCAGCGGCTTGGTTTCCACCAATTCTGGCAAATAGCAAACAGGATCTTGAACAGAAGCGTGCGTTCTATCCCAACTATCATCAATGAACCTGAGATCATCTCGTCAGCATCAGACAAGGCCAGACTATTTGCCAAGAACTTTGCAGCTAATTCTATCCCATGTGACAATGACCATCAACTCCCTCTATTTCCTCCCATAACAGACAACACACTATGCAACATACAAATATCTGTGCGTGAGATCGCCAAGCTAATCAAGACCTTGATTCCAGTAAAGCAACTGGCCCTGACGGCATTCCAGTTATAGTGCTGAAAAAGCTCCAACCAAAACTTTCCCCCCATACTTACAATACTGTTTAAGCGTTGCCTTCAGGAGAAGTGCTTTCAAACACCCTAGAAAACCTCATCTGTATTTATGAATTCAGGTGAAAAGTCATCTCCCTCTCAGTACACACCAATAGGTCTCCTGTGTGTCATGAGTAAGTTCTTGGAATCCATATTAAATAAAGAAGTAGTCGACCACCTCAACAGAAACAACCTTCTTAGTGACATGCAATATGGTTTCCGCTCTGCAAGATCTACAGCAGATGTGCTAACGGTTATATCACATAGGATTAGTGAATCTCTTGTCAAAGATTCTCTTTCTAGGGCAATTGCTCTTGACATATCAAAGGCCTTCGATAAGGTATAGCATAAGGGCCTACTTCACAAGATTTCCAGCTACGGTATTACTGGAAATGTTTTCTTAATCATTAAATCATTTCTCTCTGATAGGCTCATAAGAGAAGTGGTTGATGGGCAGAAATAAGAGGCCCACAGTATTAATGCTGGAGTCCCTCAGGGGTCCATCCTGGGCCCAACTCTCTTCCTGATCTACATCAATGATCTCCCTAAACACATACTTAAATCATGCTTTGACATCTATGCTGATGACACGCCCATCTATGGCAACACATCAAAAGCCGTAAATGACAAATTTCTCTCTGATTCTCTCACTTCTGATCTTGAGCGCGTGGTGCAATAGGGGAAGAGGTGGCTGGTCACTTTTAATGCATCCAAAACCAAGCTTCTATCTTTACATCATCAACGCTCTGTTCCCCATCTGGCATCAATTGAAATGGATGGCTCTTGTCTAGGAGAAGCCCCATGTTTTGACAAGCTTCTGGGTTTGATCTTCACTCCTGATCTGAAATGGAACACGTACATAAAATCTGTTGCTAGGGACGCTTGGAAAATGGTGGGATCCTTCTACCGCTCCAGAAGATATCTCACTACTGATGCAATTCTCTATCTGTATAAAAGCCAAGTACGTTCAAGGATGGAGTACTGCTGCCACATCTGGGCAGGAGCTGCTAAAAACAGCCTATCCTGCCTTGACAGAGTACAAAATAGACTTCGTGGTTTAGTGGGAGAATGTCCTTTTCTCTTCCCTGCAACCTCTCTCCCACAGAAGAGATGTTGCAAGCCTGTCTTTGTTTTATCATTAAAATTAATTATTTCCATGGCAGGTGCTCGTCTAAGCTCCAATCCCTCGTCCCCTCCCCTCGCCAATCTTTCACGAGAAACACCAGTCATGCTGAAACTACTGTCAATAATTTTCCCCACTCTTTATCCGTGCCTAAATCCAAACGTAGATTCCATGAGCAAAGCTTCTTTCTTAGAACTGCAGGCCAGTGGAACTCTCTGCCGCTTGCCTGTTTCCCAACTTGGACGTCTTCAAGTGAAACATAAACAAACTCCTGACAAACCGCTCCCGTAAGTAAGACACTCTATCAAAACCCCCAATACTAATGATTACTACAATGCTAACTCATTTATTACTGTACACGCAATAACCCTTATCCCTGAGTGGCCTTCGGGCCTTGATAAGTGGTGACCCCCATGTAAAAAAAAACAAAAAAACCATTACATTTAGCTTTATATGAAATAACCAAAACTACATTTAGCAAAACTGCATTTGACTAATTTCAATGGATGAAGAGGCTAGTAACTTAAACATGTTTATAATAATAAATATGTTTATAATAATAAACATATTCGCTCTCAATGTTTTGTTGTAATGTTTCAATGGGTTGTTTTTATTTTAATGTGGCATTTGTTAGGGATTTCTACTTTATAATGGCTATGGTTAGAATCATTTCAGAATGAAAATTTATAGGAGTAATGAAAATAAAGTGTTATCAGTTAAAAATATCTCTGCTGAGTTACTAGAAATCTTGCCTTTTATCAGAGACTGAAAACGCTACATCTCTCGATCAGTTATAAAAGAGATGGAATGCAAAACGATGTTGAAGCCGAAATATTCGGTCGTGTGGAAGTAGGGGGACTGTGCAAAGAGTGCGAAATAAACCTAGAAGGGTTGACTTAGCGAGGAATTGAAGAACGGGATGAAAAAGAGCAGAAAAGAAAAATAACATTCCAAGTGGTGACTCTGATCGCGAGAAAGTCGATGATACCAAACAATAATTAGACAGAACTGGCGAGATTCAAAATGACGAATCTTGCTTCTGGTCAAAGACTGAAAATATTATATCTCTAGTCAGTTTTAGGAATAGTCATAACTAGGGATGTGTCAACAGCATATTCTTTTCATTGTTTTGACTCTTGAGTATATATCCGTTAATATCTTACATGTTTTTATATAGACAGATGTGATTCTCAGTTGATTAAGTGTGTCTAACTGTGTCGGATATATACCCGAGAGTCAAAAGAATGAAAAGAATACTCTGTTGTCACATCCCTAGTATAAACATTTATTCATGAAAATCAAACTCTGCAGAGATTAGACCATTCCTGTAATAATCTGGTCCTTTTTGATTTTGCTAAATTATTGCAGTGGGAAAGAACTAAATAAACTTAATAACCTACAATCTTGTACATTTTTCCGGTCTTCTGGATACAAACTCAGTCTAATAGTATTAAACCGGCAATGACGATTACGTATACGCTCTCAATATTCTATTGTAAACTATAGAACAGGCTGGTCCGAATGTCATATGTCTTAGATGAATTCAAGTGAGTTGAAGAAAAAACAGCTGATTCTAAAGATGTGTAATCGTGAACCAATTCAGATGAGTAATATCAAGAGACATCCCGAATTATGACAAGTGTGCTTGTGCCCTGTTTAATAAAACATTAAAAATACAGAAACATGAACAACCAACGACAGGATGCGAAAAGAATGTGGTACTAATATACTCCACACCCTTTTTATCCGATCTTAAATTGAAAACGTTTGGTTATAAAATCATAAATGACAATCAGAAGAACTTAGTAAATGTGCAAACACAGCTAATAAAGAAACGCATACTTTATAAATATGTGTTCGTTTCATAATTATTGGTAAAAATACATAAGTATTTTTTAATTCTCTGCTTCTCGTTGTTTTCCTCTTCGTTTCTACTTTTGCTGGTTTCTCAGTATTTATGCAACATTTTCATGAACAAACATTAGACGAACAGTTCGCACACGTCGTTTCCAACAAACGCGTACTCGACGCATGTGCGTTATTGCCAGTGAGCGATCAAGATAACAAATAAATAAAACAAAGTCTTTTTACATACGTGCACGATCTTTGGTCTTTCTTTTTATCGTCACTTTTTCATGTATGCGCCATGATCCCTTCATGGTTGTTAGTCTTCTATTTAACTTCAGAAGAATCTACTCATGCATAGAAATACAATTGTAACCCCTCTCGTGATAAGGTGTTAAGGACCCCTGTCTATCTGAATTCTTGGCTCGTGTAGTCTAGTCCTCTCTAAGGTTGTTACATGAAATCTGGTATGCTGAAAGCGAATATCGAAGCAGCAGGCAGGAAGAAAGACAAACTCATGTAGTCTAATCTACAGAAGCTTAATTTCGCAGAATTATGTATAAATGTTTTTAAAAATCTCATTCAGTTTTTGTAAGTTTTTTTCACAGTCTCAAATCTCTTCACAGACAGCGAGAGACGGTTGGATGAGGGAGGTGGAGGGGTCACGTCTCTATACGGTCTGTTCTTCTCGAATCCTAACTTCTACTCCAACTGATCTCCAACTCTAACTGACTAATTTTCGCACGACAGTCGTATATATAGTAAGGTATGTGGATGGGGTGGAAATCCCCCCCCCCCGGCCAATAAGATTTCGCCATGAAATCGGAAGCCCCAGATCCCTGCGTGGGCACAATTCCCATACCTGAAATCTGAATTACTAATTCTCACGATCTCTAAGGCCAGATATCAATTCTGACATCCGACCTTGAGATCACTAAGGCCAGACAATGTTATACATGAAATTTCCATCCATCAACTTTTTAGCTGCAAAGATATATTTCTCTGGTTTCAAACAATATCTATTTTGACGTGAAATAAAATATATATATTTATCTTCTCTATCTTAAATCCTTGGGTTATCTAGCGTCACCCAGGAATGATAAGCTACCTCAGCGTAGTTCTAACGCTCCTCAATGGGGGATTACGTTACACAATGAAGACTTGTTGGTTTTCAAAGGTTTTATTTTGACATAAGTTGATGATGGGAGGAGAGACCAACACCTAATTCTGATTACTGCAGATGGTATCGTGGAATTCTTGTGTGTGTTTGTGTGTGTGTGTGTGTGTGTGTGTGTGTGTGTGTGTGTGTGTGTGTGTGTGTGTGTGTGTGTGTGTGTGAGAGAGAGAGAGAGAGAGAGAGAAAGAGAGAGATTATTTTTATTATATGGCTATTACCATCGTATTAAAATATTGTAATTTTGTTTTAAAAAAGAATAATGGTAAAATAAAAAGTATCCACTTTATCATGGTCATCGTATCTGAAATCGGAAATTGTTTACCGATGTTAATCCAAAAATGTTTCCTAATTATTTTAGGCCGTTTAACTGTTTTTTTATCATTTACAAAAAAACATTTTGAATATATTATTTGTTTATAGTAGTATATAACTTTGTAATATAATTCTACTTAATTAATAATTCATAATTTTAATTAATAACAATTTTAAAGATAAAAAATAAAAAAAAATATTCCAGTTATATATAAAAAAAGTTTAATTTGATTGTTCGTATTATCAAATTAAATAAACTATTTAAAAAAATAAGTCTTAAAACTTGGTTTAAAATATAATTGGGGATTTTGTTTAGTTTTTTTTTTATAACACTGTTCCCAATTTCCGATTTTAGATAAGGCGGCCATGATAAAATGGATACTTCCTATTTTGCCGTTATTTGTTATATACAAATGTAACTATTACATTGCTGGTTTATTCGTTTGCAAGACATGTGGTATACAATTGTGAATTACTTAAGACTTCTACCCAATCACGACCGATGAAACAAGAGCATGCTACTCCCGTGAATTAACTAAAAGGTTTAGTTCGAAATTTCATGCAGATTCATGAGTTTAACAAAAATATTCCAGAGTTCAACAGAAAAATTTCTGAGTTCGATAAGATACACCTGAAGAAGGGCAATGGTTACATCAACGGAAACGTTGTGAAAATGTGACTCAAGATGAGAGCAGCAGTCCGAAGAATCCAGATAATACAAAAAATGTAACTTTGCTTGATTTTAATTTAGTTTGTAATTTTTTTACGGCAAATCAACTTCTTCTGGGTTATTTAATGCCGAAAAACAATAACTATTGCAAATTATCCATTATATGTGATTATTTGAATACAAGGGGCTATTTAATCATACTTAATGGTAATTCTATATTCATACGTCTATCAGTAGAAATAATCCTTAATATTCGACATTTTGCTCAAACTTTTCTCGCTCAAGATTAGTGACATGCGGGGAGGGGGTATGGGGCCCCAAGATTCCAAATGAATAAAGATGCATCCAATCTCTTTCAAACTATCTCCATTTTTTTTAATATTTCTCAGTACTTGGACTTATACTTGAGTCTTTGAGGCAAACAAGCAAGAAGTTGTACTTGAGTATCACCAGATCTTTGCACGCATCTATATTAGCAAAATCAGTATCATGAAAACCATTCTCATCTTTAATTATTATCTCCGTTTTTACTGTAATGCGCCTAAAATCCGTAACATCACTACAGCTAACACTTTTCACTTCCTGGGAAGCCATAACGAGGGTGAATTTTATGTGAAAAATTACATGTATCGCGAACAATGCAACTGCGACAAGATTAACAGTACACACATCTAACTACAATTGATGCTTTAACGTCGTTCGTGCGAGCACTAGTACAATATTTATAGTAATTTATTTATGTACATGTTTTTATGAATCGATTTGTTTGTGGTTATTCAATATTTTACATTGCAATGCGACTTGACTTTTTAAAACTTTTAATATAAAATAATTTCTAAAAAAAAAAAACTATCTCTCTCTCTTTCTCTTAATCTATCTATCTATCTATCTATCTATCTATCTATCTTTTAACAGTGTCTCGTCTCCAGAAACAGTCGCAAACATCCAACAACGAAGTGGAATATCCCGTGGCCTACGGGAAGTGGATGAAACCGGACTATTTGGAATATGCCAAATTTGATTTTCTTTGTGTCGATGCTACCATCTTCTCAACAGAAAACAATAACACACAGGAGGAAGTTGGTAAGTAACATGGAAATCTTTTCACTTCTTTTAATCAATTCACCGGTGGGCTACATGAGATAGTTCTCAGACTGCTTTCGAGATCACAATACGCACGAAAGTTTAGATTTATTAGGTGCTTGTTCGGAACTATCCTTTTTTACTGCTAGAAGACCTGGCTAATGTGAGATATGGATTTCAAAAGGTTGGTAGTGCTTGACCTATACTGCCTCTATCGAATACTGCAGGCCCACTGGCACCATTTTTATCTCTAATACACACACCTGGACATAATGCAAGATCATCCCCCTTAACCAAATTCTTTTAAAGAGGAGATTTCGTTGTTTGGCCACGCTGTATGCCGCAGCATACGAAATTTCATTCAGGAAGCAATAGCTCCAGAGCCACTGCAAGACTGGCGAAGACAGCGGAAGGCCAGTTAAAGACGTGGTTACACACGATCAAAACTGATGTTTAACCTATTTCCTGTTCAGAGATTTATCCTGTTGGCCACTGGTTCCGGGACTGGCTGGTTATAACTACTTGGGCCGCTCCAGATCGTCGTGCGCGGTTTGCGTTCATTCAGGGGGTTGTGTGTTCTACGGGAGGAGTTGGCTTGAGCTACCCTGGGTGAATTTCCTCAAGTCAGGCAGGCTGCACTTCTATATAATTGTAATGTTCACTCATAAATAACGCACAACTAACCCTAAGCCTAACTGATAACCCACCATTAACCGAATCAAAAATGCCGTAAACTTTAATTCAAATTCTGGTTATTGATTGCGTTGTGCAACTGATAAAAGACGTTGCATTTTAAATTCTTTCACTTTAGCCACGGACCTTGTGACTCATTTGGAACCGAATAAGCAAATGTAAATATTTTAGTTAGTTTGTTCCCCTTCAAACAAAATTTCAAACAAAAGAAATTAAATAATTTAAAATGATTTAAAAGGTTGCGCTAATTCACATCAACTTGATTTTTAAAAGAGAAAAGATTTATAAAACCTGTTTTTAAGTTTTTTTTTGTCCACATCTACCGTCACAATTGACTGGCTATAAATTCATTAAAGTCAACAGGAAGTTTGTAACATAGCTGTTAAATTCCTAAATCTTAATTGACTGGTTCGTTGCTTGCACAAGGTGAATGAAATTAGAAACGTGGCGAGTTATAGGAGATGCATAAGTTCTCCTAATTCAAAAGGTGAGAGTTCAATCATTGTAAAATCAGCTATTTTGTTTTCAATCAAAAATAAAGCTTCGTATTTTACTATTATATAATTGAAGTCAAGACAATATGTTAATTTTTCATTCGATACATGTGGAGAATAAAATTTAGTATCAGCCATTTTCTAATACATATGCACGTATGCATGCTTGAACAAAGTCGGACACATATCTGGAGAAGGCATTTTTCCCGAAATATCATACGATACGGAACGTCCATCAGATCACACTGACGCAGCTACTAAGACAATGTACCGCTAAAAATATTTAAAAACTTTTAATTAATCTATACATTGTATTAATGAATGTGAATCTGCATAGCTTATTCCATCGATGTATGTTTTGATTTGCTTCTGTTTGTATCGATCCGTTACACATTTGCATTACATTATCTTATTTAAACTACGTTTATACACACACACGCGCGTGCACGCACACACACATACACACATATGTGTGTGTGCGTGTGTGTGTGTATATATATAGAGAGAAATGTGTCTAAAAACAATGCTTATATCGCCATGAGGAAGAAAAGTACTCACTAAAATACGCTTCGCTTGTATTCCCCTAACAGCTCAATTTACCAACATTTAGTAGCATACATCCTCAAAAATGAATTCAGAAGTATATTAATAAAAAAATTACCGCCATTTTGGCCGCCTCACGCTGTAACCTGCGCTTCATCATCATAGATGCTCTACTCATTTGCATATACAAACCGACCATCAATCAGGCTCGATATGAGAGAGAAGGTACGCTTAAGTGCTTTTAAACGATTTTAATCGAATTTTTCAATAAATTCACTAAATTTAATTTTTTTTAATTCATCACTCGCCTGAAGATGACTCGTGCGAGGTAAAATCGTTCGCGGCTATGGCGAATTTCTTTTTACACTCGAACAGAACGTCAGGCTATTGGCCCGCCAAATAAAAAAGATCGATCTCAAGAGAAACAAAGAGTAATTATCCCTGCTGTTTAACGAAGTACACACACACTCATATATATATATATATATATATATATATATATATATATATATATAGAGAGAGAGAGAGAGAGAGAGAGAGAGAGAGATAGAGAGATAGAGAGAGAGAGAATAAATTACAAAAAGTTATATTCCAAAATTCATAATCCATAAACATATTGTCCACATCATGAATTTTGGAATGTAATTTTTGTCATTTATTCTCTATATTGCTCTGTAATTACATTGAGCTTCTTAAATAAGGATTGATATATATTATAAGTAAATATATTTCTACAGAAATATATATATGTGTGTGTGTGTGTGTGTGTGTGTGTGTGTGTGTGTGTGTGTGTGTGTGTGTGTGTGTGTGTGTGTGGTTACACGATAACATACTGTCATCATAATCACAACTGTTTGTTATGAAACTTACGTGTTTATCAAATGGACCGCAGATTATGTAATCAAAGTTTAAAAATATTTTCATTTGATTATTGAATATTTTTAAGGGACATGATTTTAAGAGTTATATGGAAGTAATAAATAATTCCCGGTCAACGCCGAGTTTGCACCTCAATTATATAATAAATTAATAATTAATTGAATGATTATTTAACAAATGTTTCTCTTTTTTATGTATCTGTTATTTCAGTTTTTATGGTCGATTCCGGTAGCGACGTTGTGACACTGAGACCAGAACTGGTCCAACGACTCAACCTTATCAAAAAATGCACCGTTCGAAGCCAAGGTGTTCACGTCGCCAAAGAGAAAACTCTGTACGAAGCCAAATTAAAGATTGGATCTGTCGAACTGAAGATTGAGGTAAGATCGCACACGTTATAAAAAATCGATTTCTGTCATAATACCATGTATATTTACATTATTTGATGTTAATCTATTTTCAAAGATTTTTATTTATTTTTAACATGAGAAAATGATGACGTAATTTCACTAGATAATGTGTAACGGTACGTGGCACTTGTGTTCACGGCACCAAAGCAGGTTGTAATCTTATACAGCACTAACTTCCCGTTTGTAATGTTTAATGGGTAATTTCTTCGAACCAACCTGATGTCCTATCGTCATCTTGTTGACAGGAAAAAGCTGTTTGTCTCTCGTTGACATGTTGTAAGTGGTTAGCTCAATGAGTACTGACGGCTCTCTCTCTCTCTCTCTCTCTCTCTCTCTCTCGTTTTTCCTCTTCTTTTCCATTCTTGTTAACACGTCGTGAAAAATAATATCAGAAGCTTCTTTGCCTTCAACTTTCCTTTTTCTACAAACTTTCTGTTAAAAAAAATTCATGCAATTGTTTTATTGAAAACTTTTATTTATTTTAAGAACATAACTCAAATACTGTTGTATTTAAAAGAATGACAACACTGATATATGAAAATATAGCAATATACTTATATTGTCACTGTCAATAATAGATAGTTGGCTGTTAGGGGGGGATACACGCATCGTAATTCGAAGGGTTGGTTCTTCTCTGGCCCAAATTGTCAACCAAGAACGATATCCTTTTCATTTATTATAATATAACCATTTGTGACCATCTAAAACGCCCCCTTGGGACGACGTTTTCACCGAAGTCATATCTCAAGCGCGTTTTATTCAACCATTATCGATTCACTGAATTAACCTGACTTTGTGTAATCTTTTGCTGAAAATGATATTTCAAATGTCATACGTTTAACTTATCTTTTTTCTTTTTTTTTTCTTTTTTTGACAATTGATCAAGTTTACTATGAAGATGCCTGTGCCAGGTTCACAATTTTTATTCAAATGACCTTTTTGTATATTTGATTATTATTTTGTTGTTTCTTGCAGTTGGCCAGGTACGCGCTTTTGCCAAAACCTAGATATTTAACAATACAATGCTTTATATTACTGTGACTCTTATTGAAAATCTTGTATCAAACTACACTGGTCAGAATATCAGATCTTTTGGGGCAAAAATCAAGCTAATGACCGAGTTTGTTTGTATGATTTACGAATGATCTGCTGTATTCAATTACAAATTAATTCTCCACTATATAATAAAAATTAAACGAGGGATGTTTTCTTTTTCTTTGAGTCATCACTAATGATTATAATAAATACATATGAAGAATTAAACTACGGACATATGATTTTATATCAATATTTAAGTAATATATCTAGATAAGTAGTGAGCAGGAACATTGGCCAAACATAACCTTCTTCCAAAGGTGTACCTACGTTTTATATAATCATAATTATCAAATATTTTTGAAAATTTGATCGCATATCGAAGTTACCTAATCAGGTTAGATATTGTTGTACCTTGGTGAAGGTATGTGCTCTTAGAGTGCTCTTGTTCGTTTGTTTATTTTTATTTTTGTTTTTGTTTTTGTTGCGGTTGTTGTTGTTGTTGTTGTTGTTGTTGTTGTTGTTGTTGTTGTTGTTGTTTTTACGTTCTTTATACTATTTTTTTTTTAATGAATTTTTCCTTTTGTTTATTCAGTTGATTCCGGAGGAGTACAATTCGCTTGGAAATCGTGTCCTGCGGCACTTCCGGCACTATATCACTGGTTCACGGCATGTGTGGCTGAAAGGAGATTTTAAGGACCCTTCCATGGAAATTACTTCATCGGAACAAGGATACGAGAAGCGGAAGAAGCTAGTTGAACAAAGAGACAGAGAGGATTCTGCAATTGTGAATACTGAACCTGAGGTTCTTCCAGAATCTAGCTACCACGAGATCGCGGTCTCTGAGTCAAATCTGGAAAGTGCAAATCAACATCTTAGTAGCGAAGATGTAGGAAAGAAAAAAGACGAAATGCAAAACGATGTTGAAATCGAGACACTCGATCGTGTTGAAGTTGATGGACTGGGCGAAGAATGTAAAGTAAATCAGGAAGAGTACACTGTTGAGTCGGCGAGAATCGAAGAACGGAACGAAAATAGAGTAGAAAATATAGATAACATTCAAAATGGCGACTCTGGTCGTGTGAAAGTCGGTGGTATGAAACAAAAATTAGAGAGAACTGATGAGATTCAAAGTGACGAATCCGATCGGTTGAAAATTAAGGAAGGCTCAGTTGGGTTGAAGGCAAACTTGCCACTTCAAAAAGATAAAGTTTTTCTGCAGAGGAAAAACACAACAGCAAATCATTGTTACTTTCAAAAAAAGAGATCACGTGGTACGATTACGTCACACTTAAATAATAAAAGGGCACGCCGCAATGAGCAGATGAGTACATGAAAATTTTTTTAAAGTTTCTAGTGATAACAGAATGCCGATCTTAACGTTTTATAAAATGGAAATAATATAACAAATGACTAACTATTCTTTTCGGGGGTGGTAGGGCAATGTTTGAGGCTTTCAGTGATCACAGAATGCAGTTCTTATCGTTTTCTGAAAGGAAATGGATCAACAAATGACTATGTTTCTTAGAGGAAGCAATGTTTGAAGTTTCTACCGAGCACAGGATGCCAAACTTAACGATTAAATTTCCTTTTTATTTCACAAATGACATTGGATACGTTAAGGATATCCACACATGCATCTATGCACAATATGTTATGTAATTTTCTGTGTGTGTGTCTGTGTGTGTGTGTGTGTGTTTTTTTTTATTAACTTCCGTGTTGCTGGAGTGTTTTAGCTACACGGTTCGCAAGGCGATGCAAAACGTATTTAATTACTCGAACAAAAATGTGTACATATTTTATAATAATACCAGTTTGCCTTAATCATTGTGAACTTTTTTACAAGACACATATTTAAAAAAATTAAGTTCTCATCTATCCAAATTTCGGTACACAAACACACAAAAACTTACAGACAAATGGTTTAAGGCGCCAAAGACCTCAAAATTGTATATAGACATGTATCTTACCTCTCTATTTGAAAACAATGTTTAGTATTATTTTCATTAAAAACAAGCACATGTGTGCGTGTGTGCGTGTGTGTGTGTGTGCGCACGCGCGTACTTATTTCCACAATACAGGCTCACACAAAGCATGAAAGCCGCAGACCGGAAGTTCTAGACTGGAGGTTCGCGCTATTCAGTAGAACATATTCGGACTTACTTTGTGGTATGTGTGAGCTGCGACAGTGTTTGATTGTGGAAATAATTATATCATTCTACATGCACAATAACTAATATATATATATATATATATATATATATATATATATATATATATATATATATATATATATATATATATTAGCATTTCAGCCCGGCGTTCCCCAGGTGTTTAGAGGTGTATGTTGAGCAAAAAAAAAAAAGCGGTCAATTTTTTTAACTTTGACCCCTATTATGACCACTTAAAATTTATTGTTTGGGATTCAAATTAAGTTATTTAGTTAGATCCATGTCCAAGGAACCTATATCTAAAATTTCAAGTGTGTAGACCCAAAATTGGCGGAGGAGTTTGGTAGAGTTCTCAAAGGTCAAATCGTTGAACTTTGACCTCTTAACAGCCAAATTTCTGGCCAAAAATGAACTACAAAGATTTTCCCAAATCTCAGTACCCTGTATATCAAATTTCGAGTCTGTAGACTAAAAATTGACAGAGTTATTGTGTACGGAAATGTACATAGATAGACACACAGATACACACACAGACACACACAAAGACACGTTCACTTTTATATATATATATATACTAGCATGGGTGCCCCGCGTTGCCCGGGTATTTGGAGGTGTATGTTTAGCAAAAAAAAAAAAAAAGCGGTCAATTTTTTTTAACTTTGACCCCTATTATGACCGCTTAAAATTTATTGCTTTGGGCTCAAATCAAGTTATTAAGTTAGATCCCTGTCCATGGAACCTATATCTAAAATTTCAAGTGTGTAGATTGAAAATTGTCGGAGGAGTGAGGTAGAGTTCTCAAAGGTCAAATCGTTGAACTTTGACCCCTTAATCGCAAAATGTCTGGCCAAAAACCGATCACATAGATTTTCCCAAATCTCAGTACCCTGTATATCAAATTTCGAGTCTGTAGACTAAAAATTGACAGAGTTATTGCGTAGGGAAATGTACACAGACACACACACACACACACAGACACTTTCACTTTTATAGATATATATAGATATTTATATATTAATGTGTATGTATGTATGTTAGTTACGTTTATTTGTTTATATATTTTTATGTACGGAATCCATAACATAACTAATTAAGCGATCATTATGAATTAGGAAACACAGCTGATAAGTGTAAGTGGTCGAAATGTGGGCTATATTTAGTTCAATTTCGTTTTATGTAAAAGAAAATACAATAAAAAAGAGGATAGAAGCGTGTCGTCAACATAAAGATGTGTGTGTGTCCATTTTTTTTTTTAATGTTAACAATATATATTAGACATAAATTAATAAATATTCCCCAAATTTCAGTCTCATTAGTGTATTTTAAATAGGTTTTCGATGACATAGCACAGGAATGTCCTGCCATTTTAAATTCAAATATTTCGAATTTGCATTGAATCTGATCCATAATCATCAGGCGCCAATTAAGAACAATTCCTTGAATTTCAATTTCATTTTAAGACACCTTAAGCTTAAGCCTTAAGTTGTTGACATTTTGTAATGGATTTTGATCAAAATCAAAATAAAGTTTTATATCATTAATCCTGATATGAAAGAGAAGCAACACACACACACACACACACACACACATTAATAAAACCAACTCACACACTCACTTAAATTCATGGTCTTGCGTCTAATCACATATTTATAAAGAATAAAACAGTAATTACTTGTATACTTTTGTGTTTTGACAGAAACCAAACCAGAAATATTTTTTTGCCTTTTACCAAAAAAGAAAAAGAAAGAAAAAGGAAAAAAACGAACAGTATTTTGAATTATTATTTATTTGTGCTGAGTCTGATAATATTTGTGATGTCACAGCGAAAAATGTTCTACCAATGCATTTACTGCATATATCTTGACATACTTTGTTGTACTTATTTAATATACCAATGTCCTTACAGTATCCTTTTGTGCATTATACTTGTTATACAAATGTATTTTACTGTATTTATTTATTTTGGCATACCATTCATATTCTGTATTTACTTTGCTATGTAAAGAAAAGTCAGCCACACACACACAATTGTGGGGAACATCAGCTCCCATAAAATGGCGCTTATCTGTGTACCACAAATTGTATTATTCACTTTTGAACTATTACAGAGACTTTTGTATGACATTTACAATATCCGTAGAAATATAGATATGACTTGAGGTTTATACACGTAAAGAGTATCCCCCTCCATTATCTGTAAGCATTTCTACCAAAGTAGGACATTTAATTAGGAAGACGCGTTTCAAAAATAAAGCTGATTTGATTTAATTAGTTTTTAACCTAGCAAATAAACCTTGTTTTACACGGTTGCAATAACCTTAAATTTTGGAACTAATTAAACGACATTTCTTGCATTCGTTTCTTTCTCTTGTTCGAGTTTTATAATGTAAAGTGTTTGATTTATTATAGCAAAACACAATTAATATGTGTGTGTGCGCGCGCGCACGTGTGTGTGTGTGTGTGTGTGTGTGTGTGTGTGTGTGTGTGTGTGTGTTCTATCCCGACATCACGTTGTCTGTGTGCATTTTATCATAATGTCCCTATTTACTTGCCTCCCCACGAGGGCAGAGTTAGACACAAGGTCAGTTTTTAATGTGGGAAAATCCAGGCTTAAATGTTTGATTTATTATAGCGAAACACAATTAATATGTGTGTGTGCGCGCGCGCGTGCATCTGTGTGTGTGTGTGTGTGTGTGTGTGTGTGTGTGTGTGTGTGTGTGTGTGTGTGTACGCGTGCGTGTGCGCACACGCGCGCGTGTGTGTGTGTGTGTGTTCTATCCCGACATCACGTTGTCTGTGGGCATTTTATTATGATGTCCCTATTTACTTGCCTCCCAGCGAGGACAGAGTTAGACACAAAGTCGGTTTTTAATGTGGGAAAATCCAGGCTTCCCCCCCCCAAAAAAAAAGTGTACTCTGAATAGGAACAAAAATTAAAATTGTCTCAGTCATTAAGGATTTCTCCTCCACCGACCGAGAACAGAAAATGTGAAGTGTAGTGTCAGAACAGATACTACACTGTGATCTTGGCCCAAAGTCGCCACAAAATAGTCTTTATTTTATATCTCGCACAAAATTACGTTCGAAGCTGTTCTTTTTAATTCTAAAAAGTATAAATAACTAGAGTTTAAAATCTGTTGCCGTTTTTTTGTTTTGTTTTGTTTTTTAGAAAAATGTGTAAACAGTACAGAAATCTATGTAAAGCTGATGCAGGATATATTTTATAAATAATAAAAACTTAATCCGGACAAAAGAAATGATCAAAGAAATTGCTTATTATTGTAATTTGAACAAACTTGTAATTTTTTTTTATAAAATCTAAGAATATTTTCTAGCAGTAATAATTGTTTGTCCGCGATTTCTGAAATTCGTAATAGCCTTCAAAAGAAATTACCGTTAAATAGCGAAACGATAGTAGAAATACTTACAAAAATAATGTCAAAATTATTCCACAAACATTTATTTATGAAAATCGGATTCCTTCTTTTTAGTTAAATAGTAAATTCGTAAGAATCAATATTTTACGACTTGAACTGTCTTGAAAGTAGAAGGTGGCGCTATGGAACCGTTTGGATTCGAACTTGGTACAATCGGGTCGTTCAATCCTTGTCGTTATACAATTCATCGCCTGCATAATTAAACTATAATTTTACTTACTTACTTACTTACTTACTCTCTCTCTCTCTCTCTCTCTCTCTCTCTCTCTCTCTCTCTCTCTCTCTCTCTCTTTCAAACACTTGCCAATTCTAATAATAATAAACCAGCAGCAATAAATATTCATACAGATACTCTCAATCTACGTTTCCGAAATTTTTATGATAAGTATTGATTATTCGTATTACTTGAAAAGTTCGGACTACTATTCTCATCTTAGTCGTAATTTTCACAATGTAGCCTCTGACCTTCTTCTTGTCGAATTCAGGACTCTTTCTGTCGAACTCAGGAATCCTAACCCTTATTCAATTCACGAGGGTAGCATGCCCCTGTTTAACCATGACTGCATAGTAAGCAATTCGCAATAGCATTTTGAGTGTCGCCTGCACTGAGGATTGAATCCTCAACCTCCAGAAAAGTGTAACTTATAACTAAGTTTTACCAACTACTTTATCCACTATGCCATAACGTTTCATCGACGGAAACTTTATGAAAAAAAAAACAGTGGTCCGAAAATTAAAAATAATGTGCATATTTTCAATTTAGTCTTACATTCGTAGTTCTCATTGGTCCATTTACGCATTTTCTATTCGTTCCTTCTGCTGCCGTTTATTGTTCTTGACACTGGCTGCTAATAAATTCTAATAAATTGTTTGTATTTGTGAGAGCTGTAATTCTTATTATTCTTTATAGTTTTCCGGTGTTCTTTATTCATCCCAGTTGCTATGTCATAACGTTTCCGCCGACTTTCCGACTTTCTTCAAGTATCTTGTGTCAAAGCCATAAAGGGATTTTGGAATTTTCTACCCAAACCCAGGTGGTACTCAGTTTGTATTCCATTTTTTCGGTTAACTTGTTAAAATCATCTCGCTGCATTTGCTTAAGATTGAACCCAAAACCTCAAGATAATCTGCACATTTTAACCAACACTTAAATCATCTTAGACATGTATCTCGGCAATCTATGTGATAAAAATGAACAGCTAGCTTCAATAATTCATTTTATGAGCGAACGAGGAGAGATTGAACCTGAATAATAACTGATAATAATAAAAAGAAAGAAAAGTGATAATCATGTATGCAAATTTAAATTCGTGAACAAAGCAGGAGAGGTTAATTTCAATAATGTATGATAATTAAAAAGAATATATCGATTAGTTTTGTCTTCTTTTCTTGTTGACTAGTTTTGTCTCTTTGCTAGTTTTGTATTCTGTCCTTATATATTTGTTTCGTTTCAATGATTTTAAGCAATGAATATGTATTAAATTGCGAAGCGATAGCGAGTGAACGATGCTCTTTTTAAATAATAATTAACATTCCCTAGTACAAAAGACTACTTAGTTTATTTTGTTTGTTTGTTTGTTTGTTTGGTTGGTTGGTTGGTTGGTTGGTTGGTTGGTTGGTTGGTTGGTTGGTTAGTTGTTCGGTTGGTTGGTTGGTTGGTTGGTTGGTTGGTTGATTAGTTGGCTGTTTTTCAGTTTTTTCTGTTAAACGCATTCACAAACATCTGCCTTAGCGTTACTTAATTCAATCTATAATTTATATTCTGTGTTGTATATCTACTGTGTTAAAAATAACAACACTAAGATATATATATATATACATATAAAATATGTATAACAATATATCTTTATTCTCAGTGATAGTTATGAGTGGTTGATTCTTAAGAGAGGGATGCACACATGGGAATTCGACGGGTTGATCTTCTCAGACCCTAATCGTCAGCTAACAAAGATAACCTTTTCGATTATTATTATTTTATTGTAACCACCTGAAATTCCCTTTTGAGTAGAATCGTCACAGTAACCACACCTCGGGGGCGTTTTATTCGGCAATTCTTATTTCACTGGATTGACCTGGCTTTGATTACACCTGTGTAACCTTTTGCCAAAAATGATCTTCCAAACATCATACTTTATTTTATTGTACTTGTAGATGCACACTTTTGTCAAAATGATTTCTCGGTGCACACGCCTTAAATGTCTAAAATTTACATTTATAGCCCCATTTTCACTGCTGGTTTAAAATGGTTCAGGAAAAATATAGGCAGTTTATAGATTCATTTTGTGACATTTATGATTCCAAAAATCAAATTTTCATAAATAAATGATTGAAAGGTTGTTTTGTTTGTTTTAAATAAGCATAAGGAAGAAAAGTTGCCAATTTTTTTATTAACCGTATTAAATGCCAAAATAAATATTTCATTGACTTTGTAAAATGTCAGACTGGATATTTAATCACATTAAATGTTAAACTGAATGTTTAATTAATTGATGAAACCGGATGTGCCTGTGTTTGCAGAAAAAAATGAACTATGTTGTTTCAGTATCGTACTCAGTCAATATCTATTTTCAGTAATCTTGCTGTATAGTTAACAACTGAAAATGTCAAAAGATTTCAACTAATAACTTACACTAAACGCATTACAATGTTTATTATCTATTTTTTTTTAAGTTGGATTATCGAAGCATGAACAAAGTGGTGTCGATTAACTAACAGCAACAATACAAACAGCTTTTATTATTTTTTTTTTTTTTTTTGTCGAAAGAGAACAAATTTTGAACGAACTTTTTTAAACGAATTTTAAATTGGAAATAAAAAATAAAATGAAAACAGTTTCGGAATGTTGAAAGTAAACAGTTCGGAAGAGAAATTATTTTATTGTCATTTGGTAAGAGTTATTTTTTCAGTTTAATTTAATTTTATCAAATTCTTAATCGTAAACTATACTGCAAGATTACCGGGTTTTCTTTTAAAAAGAAAAATGTATTCAATTAATTTTTGCTTGAAGCAATCAATTCTACTTTAATTAAATAGGCTTATTGGTATAAAAATATTCAAGTCATTGTATAAAAGTGTCCAACCTTATACGATTGTTTATGTTTATATATATATATATATATATATATATATATATATATATATATATATACTTCATTTACTCACATAAAATTAATATACGAAAGTATAGATTTATGCGTAAACTTTAAGTATTTACTTCAAAAGTGCTCAATACGTAGGTAGAGCTAGTTAGTAATTTATAAAATATATATGGCGATTAAGCTACGCTGAATATTCGGCGTTTCATCCACTCTAGGATTCCTCAGGCTGAATTTAAAATTCTAAATTTATATATATATATATATATATATATATATATATATATATATATATATATATATATATATATATATATATATATATATATATATATATAAAGTTTGGTGGTTAAATTTTAAATTCTGAAAAAACAACATATAGACACATATATTCGAATTAAGAATTTATTGTTTGACAAAAGGAATATATAGAAGGGGGTTATGTTAATTTCCTTAATCCATGGATTTTCAATAATGGCTCATATCATCAGTGGACATGAAATGCGGTTAGCAAAATGTTCAGCTGTGAATAGATGCTTATTTTGATTTTCAGCACAATTATTGAAAATAGTTTTTTGAGTGGTTGTGGATAATTATATGGAAAAAGTATACGAAAAGAGAAGTTGATACAACCTGGGCAGTCCATTATCGGAAGGAGTACAATGTCCTTCGGGGTTATAAATCCAAGTGGGCAGAAAATAGGTCCAGGGGAGAAGGTAATATTCCCATATAGCAAAAGCGTATTGCTCCTTATTGATTTTTCGAAAGGTATATGGGGCAGCCGTATTCGTTGGTGCGTTGAGTGTGTGTTGGTTGATGTAGTCCAAAAGCTTTCTCGTTGACAAAGTGTATCCGATGTTGGGTGGATATACCATTCCATTGTAACTATCCCCATATATGTATATATATGTATGTATATGTATATATATATATGTATATATATATGTATCTATATATATATGTGTATATATATGTATTTATGTCTGTGTGTATATATATACATATATGTACATATAAACAGCTAAAATGTACTGTTTTCAATTTTAAAATTATGATTTTTTTCTTATTTAATATTTTTCTATTCTTCTTTATTTACGTTTTTTATTTATATCATCCGTTGTACGATGTCACTGCTGCTTTAGTTTCCCGTTTTTTCTTTATTATGTCATCTTCTTACTCTCCTCCTCTGGCGCTACTTTAGTTTTTCTTCTTTATTTATATCATCATCATTTTTCTTCTACTTATGTTTCTACTCTCTCTCTCTCTCTCTCTCTCTCTCTCTCTCTCTCTCTCTCTCTCTCTCTCTCTCTCTCTCTCTCTCTCTCTGTGTATTCATCTCCATCCACTGTGTCTTGTCTCATCCGATCTTTTCTATCCAAAATGTACAATTATAAGGACATTAGTATTTTTTGTGTATTCGTTTTTTATGTCTATTTCATTTATTGTGTGTGTGGGGGAGGGGGTTCTATTTATTTAATTTATTATTTTCATTGTTTCTGTCACTGTATATTTATTCAAAACATAAAAACTATAAAAACAGTATTTTAAACATGGATTAACATGATTAATGATCATGATTTAGGCAAACACATATAATTAACACTCATACACAAAATAAAACATTAATTATCTGAACATTTATTGAATTTAAATATTTTAGGTGTTATAAAATAATTAAAATTTTGAAAAAAATTACAATAGATATTTGTATTTTTTGTTTTGTGTTTTTCGCATAGCAGTCATTATCTGAAAATGCAGGACTTATAAAAAAAACTTTTTTTTTTTACAAAATTTAAACTATCGTAATAAATAAAAATAATCATTAAAATTTATTAATTGTATTGAGCAATAATTATTGGAAAGTGTGTTTAATTTTTTATTCTTTTAAAAGAACATTTTTTTACAAAATCTAATGCTTGTTAAAATGGATTTTTATAAATATGTTGTTTTAAGCAAAAAACATATTACATATTTAATTGCCAAGTCGAAAATAGTAATATATCTAAAAATTATGAAAATTCATCGAGTAGAAAGTTATTTATAGGTAAAAGAAATTTTTACAGAAAATTGGGTAAAATTGCATTTTTCTTAGATGTTATAAAGTAGACATAAAAGAGTTCACACACAGAGGACATAACTCAGAACGACAAATTTAGATTACATAAACATTTGTAGCCTATAGCGACAGACTTTTTCTTTGTTAAAAACACAATAGCAGTTGTTCTACCCCGGATTAAGTAACATTATGAAGGTCGCGTTTCTACTCGATGAATTTTCCTAATTTTTGGATGCATTCCTATTTTCGACATGACAATTAAGTACGTAATAATGTTTTTGCTTAAAACGACAGAGTTTCTAAAAATCGATCTCTAGACTCTATCTTAATAAGCACCCAAAATGTAAAGTTTTGTAAGAACTGCTTGAATTGTCTCCCCCTTTTTCGAGTGGACGTCTCCAAAACAGAACCACCCCACAAAAAAAAAAAAAGTTCCCAAAAATAAAAATGCCTAAGAGTCATATACTGTTTTTAATTTGAAAAATTATTTTTTTATTATTTTATTAACTGATTTAATTATATTCATTTATTTAATTTTTTTTTTTTTTTTTTTCATTCAGGGAATACTCAAATTACAAAAAAAATGTATTTTCAATCACGACGAATGACCGCAATGAAGGCAATATTCACAAAAAATAAAAATAAACTAAAACGAAAGACAGAAAGAAAAGCGTGTTCGCCGTTCCGAATTACTTATATATGTCATTCGTTCACATGTCGGCACGTATCGTCCCACTTTTAAAACAACCAGTACGGGCAGATTTTATAGGCCGTGTGGACAAGTCTGTGCGCGTGTCGTAGTGCGTACTTACCTAACCCGAGATAAGTAATAAATAATCAATCTAAATCCGTCCATATCTATATCGGTCTGTTCGAGTTCCTATTGTTTTTGTTTTTTTCTTTTCTTCCCCCCCCCCTCTTATATCAAAACTTATCTCAGTGAAGTGTTATCATTCTAACCTGTAGGAGAAAAGAAGTTTTAGTGAAATTAAATTTCTCTGCCCCAAACAAAATAATAAAAAAAGGAATAAAACAAAATGACATCTCCTCCTCGTTTAAAATGCACCGCATTTATTTTTCAACAAAAATAACAAGATGAACAAGCAAAGGTCCAATCGGTAAAAGTTCTTGAGAAATCATTATGATTAGAATGTTCAAAGTAGGTGAAAAAATCTTTTGAGGATTATTAAGATTAAAAGGTCATGTTAGATGAAAGTCCTTCGTTAAAATAATAAGATTAGAAGATGAAAGTCTTTTTGGAAAATAATGTTCTTATTTCAAGGTTTGTGTGTTAACTGGCGAAGTTCGCCTTATTCAAAAGTTCCATGAGGAAAGTAGTCCGTTGTTATTAATTCTTATAGAAAATGTACGGAAATCGATGCGTGTGTGCATAAGTGTGATTTTTGAGTGCCCGCGTGGCGTGTGTAATAATGGTTTCGACAGATTTGAAAACCACGATGAGAGGAAAACGAGAGGCATGTTCTCGTGTCACGTCGGAGCGAGAAGGGAACAAGAAAGAAGGGGGAAAATGGAAGAAAGAATGTTTGTTGCGGTTAAATACTTTTTGAACCGGCTTCAACACAACATTGCTGCACCTGGTATTTGGTTTTTGAAAAAGCATTAAAAAGACAATCTTCTAAATTTTCTAATTGGTCGCTTGTGTCACGTGGTACTGTCTTCGACTACGTCCGCCAGAAATTTGTGCATTTTACTTTTGTTGTAAGAAAAGCGTGTGGGCGTATTTGAAATTATGTCGTTGCTGGAAGAACTTATTTTTGTGTAAATGCACGGGGAAATTAAAATTAATAAACGTTTGTTTATTTGTGCACGAGCGTGTGTGTGTGTGTGTGTGTGTGTGTGTGTGTGTGTGTGTGTGTGTGTGTGTGCGCGCGCGCATGTGTGTGTGTGTGTGTGTGTGTGTGTGTGTGTGTGTGTGTGTGTGTGTGACAGAACGAACAAAAGAAAACGTCTCATCATCATAGCTTTTTAGAGTGGAAGGACATGGCAACTGTTTTTACGCTCAGGATCTAAACACGTCTCTATCCCAATATATATATATATATATATATATATATATATATATATATATATATATATATATATATATATATATATATATATATATATATATATATATATATAGCCATTTCCTTATGGCTGTTTAATGCTCTCTCGCAATTCTGAAACAATTAATGAATACGATCTCATTTGAGAATTTCGAAACGCATTTTACAACTGTCGTGAGAAAGTAAAACACACACACACACACACATATATATATATATATATATATATATATATATATATATATATATATATATATATAAACTATACGGATTAATCTACGTTTCGCGTAGGGTTTTTCTGAAGTTTATATAATTTCACTTTAATATCTCTATTATATATATATATATATATATATATATATATATATATATATATATATATATAGTCGTATTCCTGCTTGTTTGATAACAGTATACGTCACATATGACGTTATAGCAGATGACGTCATATATGACGCATATGGTTTCAATCTGGCAACGCTGGGTACATACATACAGCTAATATATACATATATATATATATATATATATATATATATATATATATATATGTATATATTAGCTGTATGTATGTACCCAGCGTTGCCAGATTGAAACCATATGCGTCATATATATACAGCTAATATATACATATATATATATATATATATATATATATATATATATATATATATATGTATATATTAGCTGTATGTATGTACCCAGCGTTGCCAGATTGAAACCATATGCGTCATATATGACGTCATCTGCTATAACGTCATATGTGACGTATACTGTTATCAAACAAGCAGGAATACGACTTAATAATCATAATGTTAAAAGTCCACGTATGCTTCTAGGATAGTGACTAAAGGTTATGAGGGTTTTTGAAGCATGAAAAACGATGTTACTTTCTGTATTTAATATTTTATGGTTATTTTTTATATTTCAAGCGGAACTCCGCTCTTGGTCACAAAAAAGTATCGAAATGAAAATGCTAGGAATGAACGCTGTCCACACTACAAATTTCCAGTTTTTTCTTTTTCTTTTTCATTTCGATACTTTTTTTGTGACCAAGAGCGGAGTTCCGCTTGAAATATAAAAAATAACCATAAAAATATTAAATACTAAAAGTAACATCGTTTCCATGCTTCAAAAAACCCCTCATAACCTTTAAATCACTATATTATGATAGATATACACACGGAGAAAAGAAAGAGGAAAAAAACAAAATTATTAATAAAGATAAATTTTGAAAACTTTAAATGTCATGTAATGATAAAATCATTTTTTTATTTACTGTGTTGTTATGAATTCCAATATTTCGCTAAAAAATTTAGCTTTATCAGGGTTTTTTATGTTCAGTCCTTATTTTTTTTTTCTTCTTCTTCATGTTGTTGTTATGGCGGAGGTAATCCGTGGTGAAGAAAATTTAAATTTAGGATCTGTCCATTTGTTTAACGTACGTGGCGATCTCGTTTAGAGACAGAATTTAAAATGAAAATAGTTACACACGTAGAAGACATTTATTTAGAATATAATTCAAGATAAATTTTGAAAACTTTAAATGTCATGTAATGATAAAATCATTTTTTTTATTTACTGTGTCGTTATGAATTCCAACTGTATTTATCAACGTTTCGTCTTTATTTCAATACTTCATCGACATGGTTGATTAGAATAAATATATACACTCATGTTTTATTCATTTATGATACGTGACCTGCACTAGACGTCAGAAAATTATACAATGTCAATGAAATGTTCAGTATGTATCGCGTAAATTTCATAAATATAAGGAAAAACAAATTATCAAATTTAATATTATAACTTTCAAAAGATGGAAGTTTAACGGAATTTAAGATTTGGTCATATTAATACGTTTTTATGATATGATATTACTGTTAAAAGTTCATCTATATTTATTTAAGTAAGACTACAAGAAATAGAAACAAAGCGATCTTCAGATCGTGACACTACATGTAAGTGTAAACACCTTTTTTCCAAATTTCCAACTAAATATAGTGACAAACTGATTGTCTAAATCAACAATCTTTATTATGATTACTGCGTGAATGGCCGAAATTAATTCTTTTTTGTTTGTTTGTTTGTTTGTTTGTTTGTTTGTTTTGTTTTGTTTTTTGGGGATTTTTGTTGTTTTTTTTGTTTTGTTTTTTTTTTGTAATTTTTTACAATACAAAATTAAAAGCAGCTAAATTTAAACAAGCGAGAAAATTTCAAACTCGCAACCGGAAGTTATGCAACCGGAAGTCACGTGTGCTCGGTTTCTGGTCTATTAGTCTCACTCTGTCATTCAGTACAGAAAGTGAAAAGCGCTGTATAAACATTCATATAATTTTCTGTAATTTTCATTTTTTTTATTCTTCTTTGTTTATGTTATTTATTTACATCATCTTGTTTACAATGTCTCTGCTACTTTAGTTTTCCGTTTCTTCTTTATTACATCATCCCCTTACTCTCCCTCGCCTACGTTAGTGTTGCTACTGCCAATTTAGTCTTTCTTCTTTATTTATGTCGTCATCACTTTTCTTCTACTGCTATTTCTACTCTCTCTCTCTCTCTCTCTTCTCTCTCTCTCTCTCTCTCTCTCTCTCTCTCTCTCTCTCTATTCTTAATCCACCACTTTTTGTCTCATTCGTTTTTCCCCGTTATGTAAAATATTCAATATGCAAACAAATAAGCAAGTTTATCAGAGGTTTAGTATTATAGAGATATTTGTGTTTTTTTCTATACGTTTTTTTCCTACTTAATTTATTCATTTTCTTTTTTTAATTTTTCATATTTTAGCTTCTGTAACGTCCACTTCAAATGTCTTTTCATCAACTGCTGCAGAAATATAAAAGAATCACGACAAATTATTTTAAGATGATGTTTTTTTCAAAAATTCCGTCCAATTTTACAATCAGTGATTTTTTTGTCGTTGCTTTTTTTTTTTTTTTGTATTATATTATCTACTTTAGAACGGTCGCCTTTTGATAACAATAAACGGAAAATAAACATTAAATCAAAAATATGAAATCACTTTGCATTATTTCATTTATTTCATTGGAGACTTTTTGATAACAAACATTGAATATATCTGTGGAAAGCGCTTATTATAATCATTTTGCGATGATCACAGCCATGTTATAATCAGCGGGGAAGCAGACCCGTGGTATTGCGTTTCACAGACGGATAGTTCTAAGAAACTCTGCTCATGAAATTTTCGTTTAGTTTTAGGCGCAGAGTTATTTCGCTTGCTGTCTTTTTTTTTTTTTTTACTAAAAAGGTCATTACTTATCAAGGCTTAGAGGCCACTCGATGATAAGTGTTCAATGTTAGATAGTGAGACAACAGTCATAGTGGAACTTGGGTATGGCCAGATTATCTAAGAGGGCGGCTCAACGAGAATTTATTCACATTGGATTTGTAGACGACCATATTATAGTCAACAGGGAAGCGAACCTGCGGTATTACGTTTTACAGCCGGATAGTTCTAGGAAATAAACTCTCCCTATGGAATTTTCGTTTAGTTTTAGGCATAGATAGAGAATGCGGAAGTTGTTGGCGGTAGTTGCAACTACCATAAAAGTAACGACAGAGCCGAGATAGACTCGCAATGTCTTTTCTGTGAGAAAGAAGAATCAGCGAGGCGAAAAGGTCATCGTTCACTGAATTTTGAAGACGGTTTTACACCCTGTCAACACAGGAACAAATATCCTTAAGAGCTCCACCCCAGATGTAGCAACGGTACTCCATCTAACGACGTATTTGATTCTTGTACGGGTAAAGGATTGCGTTTAAAGTGAGATGCTTTCTGGAGCGGTAGCATTACACATAGATGTCTATGGTAGAAGTTGAAATGAACAGATTTATCCTGACACTGTATTTGATGTCACACGCGCGCACACACACACACACACACACACACACACACACACACACACACACACATATATATATGTATATATATATACTAGTAGTTCAGCCCAGCTTTGCTCGGGCCCTATGTACTGTTCATAAGTTTATGTGTATATGTATATATATTAAAACGTTTGACTCATGCCCAGGTAACCTACATCTAAAATTTCAAGTATTTAAACCCAACATTGGCTGAATAGTTTGCTAGAGACCGCAAAGGTCAAATCTTTTAAACTTTGACCCCTTGGCCGCCAAATTATCGGCCAACCCCAATTAAAAAGCTTGCCCTATGTTTGAATACATTTTATGTAAAATTTCAAATGTTTACACCAAAAATGTACGGAGTAATATGCTAGAGACCGCAGAGGTCAATTTTTTCTTAACCGACCCCAATTTTGACCCCTTAACATTTATTGTTTTGGGCTCAAATCAAATTAAAAAGTTTGATCCATGTTCAAGTAACTTATATATAAAATTTCAAGCGTTTAAACCCAAAATTAGCGGAGGAGTTTGGTAGAATTTTCAAATGTCCAATCGTTGAACTTTGACCCCTTAACTGCTAAATTTCTGGCCGAAACCTGATTTAAAAGATTTTCCCAAATCTCAATATACTTTATGCAAATCTCGGGTCTGTAGACTGAAAATTGACAGAGTAGTTTGGTAGGGAAATCTACACACACACACAGACAATTTCATATATATATATATATATATATATATATATATATATATATATATATATATATATATATATATATATTGTAAAAGGTAAACAGTAAACAGATTGTCTAGGATTTTTCAATGGAAATAAATATTGGTACTAGTATACGGAAGGGATCCTAAATATCTAGTTTCTATCCGATCTCGCAAATTTTAGGTCACGTGGTAGTTGTTGACCGGCATCCAATTTTCAAAGAGAAATTATTTGTTATATGCTTCTTTCTTTGCCAATTTTTCGGTTTGTTGTCAGTAAGTAAATAGTGCTTGAAAATTCTTTGAAGTGTTTTTTTTTTTTAGTTTATTTTTGTTCGACTTGTAAGATGGTGGCTTGACACGGATTACAAAAAAAAGAGGATGCTATTTTATGTGACACCAGTCAGTTAGTATCACGTGATCTAATTATTTCGAAGTCAGAAAGAGTCCAGAAATTTGAGCTCACTTTCGTACACTGGGACCTAAATACAGCATGGAACAATAAAATTGTCGCCATAGAAAAGACGATATTCTACTTCCGTTTGATGAAAACCGGTTTTCTTTTATTTTTAGTGCAGACCACCTACTAGTTGGTCAGTTGTGTACAAATCCCAAGAGCGATAGGAGCCTTCGATCATATCTGAAAGTGACATAATTTTCAGTGAGCGAGATCAGAGATGCGCCGCTGTACAACTCATGCTCTCTACCGATCCAAATTATGACAACAGGACCATTGCCATCACCCTCGAAATGCATCACTGGATTGCCACGAATAACAGGGACATTCCTGAGGTGATGAAAACAAAGTTTCCGGCAACGGTTACGGTCTTTGGTGTGATTTCAAGTGAGGGCAACATCATGCCACTTCGTATTTTTGAAGTCGGCTTGAAAGTCAACATCAAAGTGTACCTCGATGTGCAGAAGAGTGTGATGATCTGCTGGTGCAATCAGGTGACGACTGACGGACCATGTGTGTAGCAGCAAGACCCGGTGCTGGCCCACAAGTCCAAAAAGACCCAGGCTTGGCTTCAGAAGGAGTGCTACAACTTTGTACTCTTCTCTCACTGGCTCCTCTCCTCCGCCGACCTGAACCCACTCGACTATTTTGTTTGGTCATATGTCAAGAACATCACCAACATGACCTCCCACAAAACCAAAATAAGTGTTTTAAAAATATTTTGCGCCTGAGAATGCGTGTTCGTGGGTCGCATCCGACGAGGTGCCATGCCAGACACGTTCCTTCGAGGTGGTAAAAAATATGAGAATACTCGTTATTTAAAACTTTTACAATTGAATTATTTTTCATGAATAGAATTTATTCTATGTTATTCACCAAATGTATCTGCCATTTCTTCGCCGAAAGCTTTGTGACTGAAGATAATCTCATATTGATAATTATGCTTGAATGGACTTTTGAATAGATTTTCGATAGAATATTCTGATTTACTTTGATAATAATAGCGGATTAATACAATATATTTGATATAAATAAACGAATCCGAATGTATTAGAGGAGGCTTTACTTTTAAAACGACCCTTATATATATATATATATATATATATATATATATATATATATATATATATATATATATATATATATATATATATATATATATATATATATATATATATATTAGGATTGGTTAAGAAAGCAAAATTTATTAAATAAACGGCAAGAACTCGTACAATGCTATTTGCATAGGAATAAATATTTATTGCCCCATATAAAACCTGACCGGGTAATTAAGTAATAATCAGTATTTAAAAGATATCAGGAGAAAAACAAAAACGTAAACAATAAAACCAAAAATAAAATAAATAAATGAATAAAAATATAAATAAATAAATCAAATTAAATTAATTAATTAATTAAAAAGAAACAAGAGGGTAAGTGGCAAAAAATACACTCCAATAGAAGCATGTAAATATAATAGAAAAGATACGGCAACTTATCTCCAAGCACCTGGTGAAAATTAATAAGATATTATCAAACAAATAACGTAGAAATAATTGTTTTACTTAACACATATATAATTAAAAAATATAAATTTAATTATGATTTAACTGAAATCATAAAAAGTATGAATTAGAAACAAGAGATTATAGTTTATAATAAATTTCCATACATTTAGCAAGCATATATATATATATATATATATATATATATATATATATATATATATATATATATATACATGTGTATGTATATACATGAGCATATGTATGCATATATATATGCATGTGTGCACGAGTATATATGTATGTTTGTATGGGCGGGGTGTATATGTATTACTATATTTGAGTTAACAAATACAAATATATCTAATATATCTATCATATATATATATATATATATATATATATATATATATATATATATATATATATATATATATATACGTTATTAATATTAGTTAATTACAAATCAATCTAACCATATAGAAAAATAAATAAATAAATAATAAATGAAATAAAATATAAAGAATTATTTTCGTATTTTCCACCGATGTACACCCTTTTTGATATAATCTTGGATAACAAATTACAGAAAATAAACATTAGATAAATAAAGTAATAGTAATAATATTAATAGTAAATTAATTTTTAAAATAATTTCAAAACACGTGTCTTACTATCATTTTTTAGTACGTACAGACACTAGTGTTTCATCCTTTCGGGAATCATCAGTGCAAGAAGGGTTACAATTACAACGAGTCGGGAGATTCAAACCCGGCCACTAAGCCATATCTTTTTTTTTTACAAAGGAGTCACCACTTATCAAAACCTTGAGGCCACTCAAGGATAAGGGTTTATGGGTATACATCAGTCAATGGGATTATAGCGTAGTAATCATAAGTAGTGGAAATTTTGTAAATTGGATTACTTGGGGGGATGGTTCATCAAGAAATTGTTTACATTGGACTTGAAGAAAATCAAATTGTAATCAGCTGGAAAGCAGGCAAACGGAAGTGAGTTCAACAGGCGTGCAGTTCTAAGAAGTTATGTTCACGGAATCTACGTTTAGGTTTAGACACAGATTAAAAGGGTGGAAAATTATTGATAGTGGTTTTGGCTAGACGAGTGTTTTTCGTGAAAGTTTGGCAAGATGGGGGTCATAGATTGGAGCTCAGACAAGCACTTGCCATGAAAATAACGATAAAGCATACAGGCTCACAAATTCTCTTCTGTGGGAAAAGGGTTGCAGGGAAGAGAAAAGGGCATCCCCCACTAAGCAACGAAGTTTATTTTGAACTCTGTCAAGGCAGGATAAACTGCTTCTAGTAACTCCTACCCAGACGTGGCAACAGTACTCTATCATTGGCTGTACCTGGCTTTTATATAGGTAGAGAATTGCATCAGGAGTGAGATATCTACTGGCGCGGTAGAAGGATCCTACCATTTTTCCAGCGGCCTTGACAACGGATTTGATGTATGTGTTCCATTTCAGATCAGGAGTTAAGGTCAAGCCCAGAATCTTGTCAAAACATGGAGCCTCCCCAAGACGAGAGTTATTCATTTCAATTGATGCCAGATGAGAATCAGAGTGGTGATGATGTAAAGATAGAACCGTTTTCCCCCTTGCGCCACGTGTTCAAGATCAGAGGAGAGAGAGTTAGAGAGAACTTTGTCATTTACAACCTTTGATGTGTTGCCATAAATGGTCGCGTCGTAAGCATCGGGTATTCCAATGCAAAACTAATGATCGTAGGGTGTTATTTGGAAGATCATTGATGTAGATCAGGAAGAGAGTTGGGCCCAGGATGGACCCCTGAGAGACTCCAGCATTAATACTGTGAGCTTCTGATTTCTGCCCACCACCCACTACTCTTATGAACCTATTCGACGGAAATGATTTAATAATTGAGAAAACATTTCCAGCTATAACATAGCTAAATATTTTATGAGGTAGACCCTTACGTCATACCCTATCAAAGGCCTTTGATATGTCAAGAGCAATTGCCCTAGAAAAGAAGCTTCCGTCAAAGGGTTGATATAATTATATGAGATATAACCGTTAGCACATCTGCTGTAGATCTAGCAGAACAGATACCATATTGCATGTCATTAAGAAGGTTATTTTTGCTAAGGTGGTTCATTACTCCTCTATTTAATACAGATTTCAACAACTTACTCATGACGCACAGGAGACTAATTGGTGTGTACTGAGAGGAAGATCAGGGGTCACTAGATTTCTTAAATACAGGGCGTACTGACTCTATTGGTAAGGAACGAACCGAACGGCCAACGTTAACCACGAGAAATACAGTTGAAATTAACATTTATACAAAGCGAAAATTTCAAGAGGGGAAAGTGAACTCATGATTATAACATCATGATCTGCGCATGTAAGCTTAAGTGAGCGGCTTTTTAAATTCCAATTTAGATTGCTCAACGATAAGAACCGACTGCTTAAAGGGGTTTACATAATTATTACAATAATTTTTCAATATGTCTAGACACTAGTATTTCATCCTTTCGGGAATCATCAATGCAGGGAGTTACAATTCAAGCCGGTCGAGTTATTCGAACTGGACCACAAAGACATCTCTAACTCCATTAGCAAGGAACAAATTATACAGCTAACATTAACCACGACAAATAAAGGTGTAAATTAACAATTATATAAAACTTAAATTTCAAGACGGCGAGAGTGATCTTATGCTTATAAAATCATTTTATATATATATATATATATATATATATATATATATATATATATATATATATATATAAAGCTGAATGTGTGTGTGTGTGTGTGTGTGTGTGTGTGTGTGTGTGTGTGTGTGTGTGGTCACGAATAGGCTCTTATATGGTTGACTATTTGACTATTTTAAAAAACTAATTACATATAATGATAGAAGATGTATCGAGACACAGGAAGGGTATGTTTGATCTGGCAGAACGGTGGTTCATTAAAATTGTGGGGTCTGCATTTGCGCCTGGTCCACAAAGTATGGAAATTAAAAAATTTTAAATTTAAAAAAAAAACGTTTACAAGTGTTTTTGATATAGATGTACATAATAATACTTTGATAAGTATGTTTTTACTTAAATAGGGATGGTATAATAAAATTGTGGGGTCTGTGTTCGCGCCTGGCCTCCATAGAATGGAAATAGGCACAAACTTTAATAAAAACTTTTCATATCTATCTGCGTAAGTATACTTTGATAATTATGTTTCAGTTTGAAGAAATATGGTATAATAAAATTATGGGTGTTCGTTTGCACCTGACCTCCATAGAATGGAAATATGTCACAAAGTTTGACGAGGTTTTTTAATATAGATCCACAGAATATTGTGATAAGTGTTTCAGTGGGAACAGGTATGGTATAATAAATTATGGGGTTTGTCTATTTTATTTTTACTTTCATCATATTTTGCTTTGGTTTTGATACCCCCGAATTCGAAGCTATCTCTTTACAACCCTTCCTTTTCATAACCTATCATACTTTCATAAATCAGAGTCCATTTTCTGTAGGCTGTTTTTAAACCCAGTTAACGACGGGTACTTTTGCTAGTATATATATATATATATATATATATATATATATATATATATATATATATATATATATATATATATATATATATATAATGAACAAATACAAATGATTTCGCTTGCATCCAAAAATCTGTAATGAATGAGCCTTCTAACAAATTTTGACTTGTCTAAAGTATGACATCTAGCATGAATGTGGTATTATGGTGACTGAGATGATTCTAGTTAAGAGTAGGAAAAACACTTTTATAACTTTATGACGAACGGCACCAATTTTTTCCTCCACTTTTGATGCCCTTGTGCCAAAGTTGTTTTAAATATAATTTTTTATATGTTTTGCAAATAAATAATTCAAAGTGTAGAATCTGTTCTCGGTATAACACTAGATGTATCAGAATTTTTGTAGGAATTTTTGACACCCCTACCATGAAACTGCGAATAAAATATAAAATCTCGTAATTTCTCTTTTAAAAGTGGGTTGATTATTTTCTTTGTGGATTATACTTTCAAAATAAACTATTAAAGTTGTATGAAAAGTAATAGAAATATTATTTTTTATTTAAAAAAAACAGTAATGAAATTAATTGAATTTTACGAGTTCAGTATTTTTCAGTTTAAAAAGCTTTAAAAATCTATCAAAATTTTTCTATTGATTTTATTTTTACGATATTTTCAGGGTCAATGTGAAATTTTATGCTCTTTCTAATAAACCGGATATTATATTTTAGACAAATGTTTTCTTTTTAATTCACGCCCCCCCCCCATTTTGAAATGTCTATTAAAAAGTAAATAATTAATTTACTCACCAAAGTGTTATATATCACAAATTGAAGATAAAAGATCAATAAATAATATATTCAAATTTAAAACAAAAAAGTAGTGTTTTTTAGAAATTTACTTGTAAAGTCCGAAGTTTACAAGCATTTTTTTTTAAACCACTTTGTTTGTTTTTTTTAGTTTTTTTTTTATGAAACCTTGTCCATTGCTCCTTTAATTGAAAGAAAATAGGGTTTGAATTACATTTTCCGAGCAGTTATAAGCTTGGAAAAACAGGGGGTCGAATTAATTCACGCGCCCCATTTTGAAATGTCTATTAAAAAATAAATAATTAATTTACTCACCAAAGTTTTATATATCACAGATTGAAAATAAAAGATCAATAAATGATATATTCAAATTTAAAACAAAAAAAGAAGTGTTTTAGAAATTTACCTGTACCGACGTTTAAAGCCTTTTTTTTAATTACGTTGTTTTTTTGTTTGTTTGGGTTTTTTCGTTGTTGTTGTTTTTTTTTAATGAAACCTTAGTCCATGCTCCTTTAATTGAAAAAAAAATTAGGGTTCGAATTACATTTTTCGAGTAGTTATAAGCTTGGAGAGGCAGGGGGTCGAATTATTCAATATTTTTCACGCAGTTTCTGATACACCTAGTATAACACTAATACCAGATCATAAGTTTTATGTAAAATCGGAAAATTGAAAAATAAATTCTAAAACGTTTGTTTTAAATTAGGCACCGCCAAAACTGGGGTGGGCAGGTAAGTACTTTTTGACGGACCGTCTTTTTAAAAATCTACCATAAATCAGTTAATTATCCGATCAATACAAAATTTTCAGCGATTATTAAGAGAAGAATGAACTTTATAACAGTGTACTTATTTTTCATAAACGATATATATATATATATTTCTTTTTTGCTTACAACCCCCCTCCCATTGTTTTGAGGGGGTTCCAAATATGCTTAAAATAATCATCTGAATCTGAACAAAACATATTGTGTTGTTGTAAGGGACAGGATTATAGATTTAAAAAAAAATTGTTTGCATACCTTATTTTGACGTCTGAATATCAGAACTTCGATTGTGTTTAATTATCCCGCTTTTGAGTTTTGAAGTGTGAAATTCAGTGAATATGTTAAGTAAAATAATTAATTTAAGTTAAGCAAAACAAAACAAAAAAAATTAATATTTATACGAAAAAAGCCATTTTAAAATCTTTGATAAATAAATTAACAATTTTTTTTTTAGCGAGCCGAATAATGCATGACCATTATTAAATAGGGCATGCTTTGAAGAATCGATCCAAAAAGAAAAATTCGATAAATATTGTGCCCTTTGTGTTAAAAATAGCATCATTTTTTCGATCCTGTTTGAAAACGTTTGCCGCCTTTCGACTACGGTGGACCAAATCCGCTGAAATAATTTTTTTGTATTCTACTTTAAATTGCCCCCCCCCATTTTGGGGAGCCTGGCCCCCACACACATACACATTAAAAACCAAACTCATACAAATGGTCACCCTCAGCGTTAATAATACATTGAAATTTTCGTCACTGAAAAATAAGTTTTTTGGGGGCCTGTTTGGTTTTCCATAGTTTGCTTTTTATTAAGCACAAACGTAAACATTGTCTAGATCGACGCGAAGTAACTGGTTGCCTATATAAATAAGTGGAATTATTTGAAATCCAGGTACTTATATTATAATATTTTTGCATATTCTCATAGAAAATCACCCTAAATCTTAGTTAGACAACAAATAAATAAATTAATTATTTCAAAAACCTTCTTTTCTTTTTTTTTTAATATTTATGTACGTTTTTTGTGCAAGACAAAAAATGTCAATTGTTAACTTTTGGGGAAAATTTAACATTTAAAATTGAATTAAAAATAGTAGAAAAAGTTTTACATTATTCTGTTTTCTATATGATAAAATTCAGGGTTTTATCTTTCTGGAAGAAAAAAAGTTACTCAGAAATAATGGATTTTAATAAAAGTAATTTCGTTTTAAAAAACAACAACAACTTGATTTTTTGGCCATTTTTGGCGGTGTCTATTTTAAATGCTACCCGTTTTTTTTTTTGTTTGTTTTTGTTGTTTTTTGTTTGTTTTTGTCTTGTTTTGTTTTTGTTTTTTTTGTCATTTTGACGACGATATAAACAGAAGCGAACATGTTTATTGAGCATGCACGCATTCAATTTTTCTCGCGTTCAGTTTTTTTTGTGATATTCGTTTAAAACCGAGCCGAATACCTCTTATATTCAACTATTTAAAGCTAAGTCTTTAGTTGGTACTGATCAGTTAGTTTTTACAGCATATAGCAACATGTTTCTCCAAATTTCAATTGCTACATTGTGATGCTGACAGACGATGATCTTTTTTTAAAAACATTCGATATAATAAAGTTGTCCCCCTTTCATGCACAAAGAAGACGTGAGCAGTTATCTTTCTTTGGATTGTCTTCAAGAACCTAAAATAAAGTCAATATTCATCTGCTTCTCTGGGATGACTAAATGTGGCCCAAGGACGAATGACGTGGGCTCTGCCCATTATGGAACTCCAAAATTCAACTAAGGCGTTCAGTAATCATATGTCTTTGAAACGCAAAGTTAGACACAAGGTCAATAATTTATGGTGAAGTATCAGTAATTTAAGGCAGGCTCCTCTCTGAAATACTTATATAGTCCTGTTAACATTCTTTCACGAATGAGGACATCCCACTCTCCTCACCCTCTACAAAACGACAATGGTTTCTAAACAGATACAATTGATCCTAATCTGAATAATAAAGCGTGTCATATGCCAAGTTTTATTCAAATATATAAGTATACACGAAAGAAAAATAACACAAAAAAAAATAACCCCGTAAAAAAGGTTTTAAATATTTATGACGTCAGGAAAATGTTTAAAATATTTTTATTAATGACATAAAAAGAGACCGATCTAAAAAGGTGTGGGGGTTATTGATCTGATTCGAAAAGAAAAAAAAACTGGTTCCGATACAATTAAAAACGAATCGTTTCGTCTTTCTTCTAATCTTCATATAATTAATAATTAATCCGTTATACAAATAATAAAGTCTCCATTTGCATTTGAAATCAACAATACACGGGCAATTTTTTTTTTTTCATTTTTTTTTTTTTCATTTTTTTTTTTTTTTTTTTTAATCACTCATCACCCCTAACAAGACTAGGAAAGATTAACAAGATGTTGGGTTACGTTATATTTAAACTTTTGCATATCAGCACAGGCAGGGAAACGGGTAGCAGTAAGAGAATTCCAGTACAGCTGTAGAAGAAATTATTAAAATAGAAAGCTTTCTGGCATTTAGGGACCTCAACGTTGAAGGGGTGAGATTTTGTTGCTAAACAGGTTTGTCGTTGATATGCACGTCGAGAAGGCACACGCACAACGAGTTCATCAGAGCACATTCCATTAAAATATTTGTAAAACAGACACAGTGATACAAGATTGTGGCGATGGACAAAGTGGGATCTATTAGATTAAAAAAAATGGGGGGGGGGACCTTATCCAAGAGGGAGAGGGTAGTGGTAGATGCACCAGCCCAGATGTGGTAACAATACTCCATGCATACTCTTACGTGTCGTCTCGAAATTAGTATAAATTTAAAAAATTGTTAAGAAAAAATAATTACAAGTAAAAATAGAATTTATTGAATTATCGACTTTTATCGTAGGTTTTAGGGGAATAAAATTGGGGATTTCTTAAAATCTTATTTATGAGAACCGTGCTTATCACTTTTGCTTTTCTTAAACTCCGCTATTGAAAACAATGAAAAATTTTCGACCATTAGTCTCCATGATTTTTCCCCGGTCTAGCACATATTCTATTCGGTCATTTTTCATATTTTTGGAATTTATATTAATTTCGACATGAAATAGTGTTTTCACCCAAAATGCGTTTGTTTCAAAATTTACTATTCCACACAAACACCAACTTATCTAAACATTTTTTCAACAATATTTTAATATTTTCCATGTTGCTTATCTCAACTTATGTCTTAATTTATATTAAAAAAAATTCAACATTTTTTTCTTTTTGTTTTTTTAGAAAACAATAAAGATTTTTTTGTTATAGTCAGCTAACGTACTTCCTAACTTTCTGCATGGCTGTTACCGGAAGTGGTAACACAACAAATCAGTTCCTTCGCCTTTTCTCTCACGCCTATATCGCCCTTGTGCATGTATCCTTTTTTATTACGTTTTTCCGATCGTTCTTTTTATCTAATAATCATTGAAATGTTTTTTCGGTATTATTTTAATGAAGAATTATTGAAATTAGTTGTTTGTTAAAACAATTATTGAAACCCCTTTTAAAATATTTTAAAACTATTTGGCGAATATTATGTATTGGATACGTTTTTTATGGCGCTTTGAAATTTCGTTATTTTGATTTCATTAATTTCATTTGTTATTTTGATTTCAATAATTTTTATACTTTCATAAACGTATATTTATTATATAAATTTAATTTCTAACAGCTATGCTCGTTGGGAAAGCAAAAAAAAAAAAACGATATTTGAATTTCATTTTTTTTAATATTAATTTTTTTTTTTTTTTTTTTTTTTTTGTAAATATTAAATCTACTTATATACTTTAAGGTCTGTCGCCGCTTTGATTATTTACAGAATAAATAAAATAAAAAAATATAAAAACTTAATACACTTGATAATTTTAATAGTCAGTAGAAAAGTGTATGTGACTCCACAATATCAATTAGGGTGAACGTATGCAAAAAATACCAAATTTCAAAGCTAAAAAATGTGTTTTCGGTTTGTGAGTAGAGTAAAATGGCGACCAATTTTTTTTTTTTTTTTTTTTTTTGCCGAAACTATTTTTCTTATTTTTTGAAGTATGGATCGCGAGGCTCATTATTTGAACTCCAAAAATCCATATATTTTGAGCGATTAATCTTTTGAATATTTGTTAGAATAGTGTTAAAAACTTAATCTTTTCTTTAATACATCAAGCAAATATTTAATTTTTAAAAATTGCTTGACGAGCGATATTTTATTTATATTAGCATTTTTTAAATTTCCAAGATAAGATGTCCGTAGGACTAGAAGTTATATATATATATATATATATATATATATATATATATATATATATATATATATATATATATATATATATATATATATATATATATATATATATATAAGTAAATAATAATTTTTTTATACCTACAGACACTAGTGTTTCATGCTTACGCAATGATCAGTGTAACATGACAATAACTGCTCAATACTCTACAGCTTTGCAGTAGTATAAAATATACACTTCTCGCAAGTGTTTCATTCCATCAAACGAATTCGTCAGACTAACAGTTAGCATTGCGAATTCTTTTTAGTAAAAAGAAATAAACGTTTGCATACCTCACTTGCTATATATATTTTGACAGTATTACAAATATACACATACACATAAATGTTTATATATTTGCAGAATATTATAGCTTGTTGTTGGAAACAGTATTTCTATGTGAAAAAAAAATTAACGTCTATTTTATTAGTAAAAAGCGTATGTTTTTATTAGTTTGTTTTGTTATGGTTTTAAGATTGAGACGAGTAATTTTTAAAAAGTGAAGTGCATTATATTTTGTATTATATTTATAAAATAAAAATATAAAATTCCACAAAACGTAAACTTTCATAAATAGAAAAAAAATAGAAAGACGGCTATAAGTGTAATCATCTTAGTAGTAGCTAAAAATCTGTAAAAATTTTATAAAAACGTTTTATTATCGACAGTCTAACTGTTTAATATATTTTGCTTGCTAGTACTTCAGACATAATGTCACTTTTTGGTGCAAGAACCTGAGTCTATATTTACGTAGGTGACATTTTATGCCATTAGAGCAGGTTCATTCCTATACATTATATCAGGAGATGTGCTTTTGCCCACATTAACCGATGCTGTGTCGTATTTTCCTGCGGTGAAAGGGTCGTAAAACACTAATTACCTTCCCATTAATGGGCTCGATTATGACCCGATCGATAAAAAATGACATCGTTTAGGGCAGGTGAGACATGTCGAAAAGTCAGGCTGTCGGTAATGAATTATAGCTTCTTTTTTTTATTTTTTATTTTTAGAAAACATTAAAAATTACATTTAAAAAAGAAAAGAAAGGAACGCTATCCGATTTACCCTGAAACATCATCATCATCATCATCATCATCATCATGACGGGCTCCTTTCCCGGACCAATGTGACTCTTCCTCTCCAGAGTTTCCTGTCTTCCATCAGCTGCCTCAGATTTTCAGGTTCACAGTTGGCGTCGTGTGTTATTTGCTGGATGTACGTAGATCTAGGTCGTCCTTTGCTTGCGCGTCCGTGTTGTGGAGTTCGTAGCAATACATCACTCACCAATTCATGCTTACTCCTCAGACAATGACCAGCAAATTGTATGCGTCTTTCTCTGATGGTATTAGATATGGCAGGTAGGTTGCCATAAAGTTGCTGCTTCGTGGGATGATTTCGCCAAGATATATTTAATACTGTTCGTAGCATACAGGTGTATGTGCCGTCTAGTTTTCTTTCCAATCTTTTGGCGAGTGTCCAGGCTGTAGCACCGTAGACTCTACCACTGCCCTGAAGAACTGCCTTTTCAGTTTGTTAGTTAGTCGCGAAGTCCATACTGAACGCAACCCATCCAATGCGGCTCATACTTTTGAGATGCGAATTTCGATATCTCTCTCAGTAGAAACTATGTTGCTGCCCAGATACGTAAACTCAGCGACTTCATTCAGTGTTAATCCAATCAGAGCCCTGATCTATCCTTTCACATTGAAAGTTATAAACTTTGTCTTATCCGCATTAATGTGAAGACCAATACCCTGGAACAACTTTTATTGAATATTAATTTTAAAGAAAAAAACAAATTCAAGATATATAAGTTGTGCGTTGTTTGTTAGTTAAAGTCCAAATATTGCATGTGTAGCGTGTAATAATCGTTCCATTCGAAGCATCTTGTTTATCTGCTTGGAACCAACTAATCACTGTGACGTCATCAGATAAGTACAAAGCCTTGTGCCTAATTATCTGCCTCTCCACGAGGGCAGAGTTAGACACAGGGTCGGTTTGTAATGTGGAGAGATTCAGCTTCCTCTAAAGGAACACCTGAATTGGAACAAAAATTAAAATGGTCTTAGTTTATAAGGATTTCTCTTTCATTGACAAGGCTACTAACGAAGATTATGACTATTGACTGGACAGTGAACAAAACTGATCACCAATGTTAAGTTATTATAAGGTATAATTATATCAACTTTTCAATTTTATATGAGAAAAATGATTCGTTTTAAAGCGTGAGATGTTGTCTTTTTATAATTACATACAGAAAACCTTTAAGACTCTTATGTTAACAGAAAAATAAATCCAAGGGGAGTAAGCATGTGTCAAATGTAATATAGAGTTATTTCCCCTTGTTGCCCTTCGATTTTTTTTTTTTTTTTTTTTTTTTTTTTTTAGCAATTATTAAACATTATTTAAGTCCATGCCAGGTTAGACACAGGATCAAGTGTGCGTGGTATTGGCTGTATTAATAAAGTAACCCTTTCGTTAGAGAGAAGGTAAGACCTCCTAAGACTGTGCAGAACTGCAGAAACATACCTCAGTCCGCCGACAGTAATAAGAATGTTTAAACATTCGTCCTTAATAACTTAGTTCTGAGCCAGTGATGTAGGCATTTGTTGCAGTTTAAGACTGCATTTACAGTCATTTAGTCTTTCACAGAATGGATATAAGAGGGACCCAATTTAACACAGGAACTTGCAAAAGCAAATCTATTACTGTCAGATTATTTGGTGCACATTAAGAATTACACTCTGGAATATGACATTTTCGTCTCGTATATAATAAAGAGTTGTCTGCCTTTCCTGTATTTTTGTTGTTTTGTTTTTTGTAAAATAAATGTGATTCCAAATAAGCACCGACTATTTTCATTCTAATTTATCTTATAATTTATTTATTCATTCATTATTTTATTTATTTATTTATTTATTTATTATTTATTTTCAATTTCGGATTAACAGTTTTCGTCAAGAGGCGTTTTTATGGCTCACCTTGACAAATGCTGGTAAAGCAAGGGAGATAACTTA
The DNA here is from genome assembly GCF_053919585.1 of Euprymna scolopes. Taxonomy (NCBI): domain Eukaryota; kingdom Metazoa; phylum Mollusca; class Cephalopoda; order Sepiida; family Sepiolidae; genus Euprymna; species Euprymna scolopes. Next base: position 25,659,437 of record NC_136487.1, on the reverse strand, counting down.
TCTTGATTTTATGCTTATATTTGTAACAACGTATTTACAAATATTTTTAGATTTTTTGTAAATTTTATTTTAAATTTTTTCAACATTAATTGATGAGGTAAAAGATATTAGGGTAAATGTTTATTTTAACTGTAACACAACGCCGACCATTCTAGTTTGTGTTTTTGGAGGTTATCGAGGTCGCTGAAAACGAATATGGCATTTAAATCTGTCGCAAATTTACCGTTTGCATGGTATTAACCCCTGGAGCCTTGGACTATTTTGCGCCATTTCACCATTTTCGTTAACGCTTTTCTTGCATGATGCGTTCGCGCATGTATGCGCAGAGTAAAGTGACTTTTCACATCGCGGAGGAATCTTTAGTGGAGATTTAAAATAACAAGTTTCAAAAAATAAAAAAGTGTGTGTGTGTGTGTGTGTGTGTGTGTGTGTGTGTGTGTGTGTGTGTGTGTGTGTGTGTGTGTGTGTGTGTGTGTGTGTGTGTGTGTGTGTGTGTTACGTTGTTTTTAATTCTTTTTGATTGATCTAAAAGTTTAAGTTTTCACGAGCCTTTTACACAGACATACGTTTATGTTTTTTTTTTCTTTTTTTTTTTTTTGGAGGTGGGATATTCAATTATATAACGTGTATAGTTTTTAGCAGGTACTTCTGCAGTTTAATTAATTGTTTTTCCATAAGTAATGCGCCGACATTAATCAAGCAGAAGACCCGTTTAATATATCACACAAATTTTGTTTACATTGGTAGGGGGCGATGGAGCGGAGGGGGATGTTTTGGCAGCTGTGGCCGCTAAAACACCGCCCCCCCCCGCTCCATTGTCAGCATTAAACAACGTGAGCAAAAAAAAAAAAGTAGTATTTGATAGTGTCATTGAGAGTACATCTATTGCAACGAGTATGCGCCAAAGTGCTTAAGAATTGTATCAGTATCTTAGTCAGGTTCACCTACGACAAAAATTAAATCGTCTAAAGGCTAGAAAAAGACGGTGCCAGAGTTATTCAGAGAGCAACTGCTGAGGTTGCTCTGGTAGTGTGCCAGGTCATATCAACAGAATTGTAGCATCGTGTCAAGTTATCTTGATGGAATTACTTGGGATCGTGTCAGATCGTGTCAATAAAATTGTTTGAAACCATGCCGGGTCATGTTGATGGAATTGTTCGAGACCGTTCTGGGCTATATCACTGGAAATATTTGGTAACATGTCAGGTCGTATCAACAGTATTGTTCATATTGAGTTATACAGACAGAAGCATTCGAGTTACGTTTGTTGTTTGGTTGACTGCACGGTTGTTGCAGTCATACTGCCATGTGCAATAAAAATATATTTTGGGGAATGGAGAAGTCCTCTCTTTTCCCTTATGAAGCTACCCGCTAATTCAGCAATTATGGCCTTTGACCCAAAGACTATAACAGTGTTTGACGGCAGTGACTCTGGAAATGGCTGGAGAAAGCTGAGCTGATATATCAACTGAGTGGGGTGTAGCATATCGAGTGCGTCATCCCAATGCACTTGTCAGGTGACACGTAAGCTGTGTACCAACAATTGAGTGAAGAAAGGCAGATTTTGATTGTGTAAAGAAAATTCTGGATCCCTTCGCTACATGGAAGCAGTTTGCAGCATGCCACCTACAACTAAGCGAAACAATGTCTTTTTGATAGCACTACAGAGGCTTGCAGTCTTGTTTGGCGGCATATCAGATCAGTGCCTGCAATGTGCATTCATTGTTGAATTGCTTGAACATGCAGAAAACTATTACAAGCATCTTCCTAGATAGGAAATCTAAATCTGTCACATGTGCTGATGTGCACTGATGTGCACTGATGCCATTTAAAGCACTGCAATGGGGTTATGAGCAGTCTGCAGTAGCTGCACAGTCGGCACAATGCACATCTAAGGAGACGGATACTTCCTCATGGTATAATGAAGATGATGGACTCAGTCACAGGGCAAGCGATTGTCTATTGGATCATGTGACAATTAGAGGTCCTGGTGTCAAGCGCCAAAGAATCATCATGTGTTACTAATGTCAGCAGCGTAAGCATATTACTCGATTTTGTCTGGGAAACGAGCAGGTGAGCAACAATTCAGTACCAAACTCTTGTAAATGGCGCATTACCAATTGTCACTGTCTACATCAATGGAATACCACATAAAGCTCAAGTGAATACTGGATACACGCAGTCACTAGTCTGCAAGTTGTGTTGTAAGGAATGCACGAGGAAAGTGACTCCTGTGTTCACGTCAGGTGGAATCAGAGTGGTGCAAAGCTCGATATCACCATAGAAGTTTGAGTCATGGGTGGAGATATGCTTGTATTTGATTTGTTGTTTGAGCTGGATACAATCAAGCGACTGGGAAGAGTAACTATAACTACTGCCAGTGAAGTAACGTTTCTACAATTCAGCAAACCAAATTTTGCTGCCATCACAACTACCAAGCCTGATTTTACCACAGAATATGAAAAAAACACTAGGAAGTGAACCGCATCATGGAAATGGGCTGGTGATCAAACTCCAATTATGTTGAAAAATAGACTTGCAGAATATCTAGCCCTAGCACACATTTGAGAGGAATATGACTGGGAACTGCAAATGTGGATCGATAACAGTTGACTGTCTGGAGGACAAACTCGGTCCCCCAAAGGGTCTAATTCCTCTCATGACTTTTCTGCAAGAAAACAAACAAAAGATTCAGCCTGTTATGGACTATTAGGAGCTAAATGTGCGTAGATATGTTTCCAGCCAATCCAGATGTTTGCTTGCAAAAAATTAATGCAATGCTAGACCTATGTCAAGCCTATTTGCAAGTACATATTGACAAATCTCTTTGGTTGTCCCAAACAGTAGAGAACAAGGAACAATGATATTGCTTTATCCACCTAGGATTTGGGATCAATATCGCTCCTTCAAGAAAGTTAATTGAATTTCCATTTGCACAAGTAAAATCCAAGGAAATCCCGTAATTGGAAGATGGTCCATAATAATTCAAAGGCAGAAATCCATGGAATAATTCACAAAAATATGTACAAAGAAAAAAAGGAAAAATTCCAATAATATTAATAAAAGAAAAATAAGATATGCTTGTCACTCTACTGCCGAGACATAAATATAAATAAGGGATCAGGGAAGAAAAAGAGGGAAAAAAAATTAAATGGTGATAGAGTTAAATATAAAATAGAGAAACAAATATCAAAATGACCCAGACAGGAAATGTTAAAGGCGCAAAAAAATTTAATTAACTTTTTTGAAGTTATATATTTGGATTTTACCGTCACTGGATTATTTATCTTCCACCAGACTATCCATTCATGTGTAATCACCTTTTTCTTCCCCATATTCCCTCTGCTTCACTTTTTTGTTATATCTTTGACTTACTTGTTGTTTCATCAAATATTTTTGCATGCAAAATCCAATCCCGCATTTTGATAATTCCTACCCTCTGATGAAAAGGAAAGTATTTCTTCGAAACTCTGCGGATGAAGGACTATCCACTTATTAAGTGTTTCCTTTTCAGATTAAATATGTTTTTAACTCATTTCAAAGTGTTTTAACATGTTTTATTAACTGTTTGCTCGTATATATATACACACACACACACACACATATATATATATATATGTATATATATATATATATATATATATAACTATTTACTATAATACTTATTAAATACCTACAGACACTAGTGTTTCATCCTTTCGGGAATCATTAGTGCAGGGTGTCACGATTAACACCAGTTGATAGATTCGAATCTGGCAACAGAAGCCATCTCTTCCGTTAACAGCGAGAAATACTGTTGAAATTTAAAAATTTATTTTCTAAATGTTTTTTAACGTCTGTCAGAGTGATCTAATCATTATATGATGATCTGCACATGAGCTAAATTGACCAACTTTTATTTCAACTGAAAGTGCTCAATGATAAGAAACGAGTTTCTTAAAGGGGTTGACATAATTATTTACTATAATAATTATTACATACCTACAGACACTAGTGTTTCATCCTTTTGGGAATCATCAGTGCAGAGTGTCACAATTAACACTGGTTGATAGATTCGAACCCGGCAACAAGAGCCATCTCTGGCTTCATTAGCAAGGACCTAATATATATATATATATATATATATATATATATATATATATATATATATATATATATATATATATAGCATTCATTGCAAAAATAATGAAGAAATCATTTTGAATTATAGAATATATATTCTAGACACATGGTGGATAACGACTGCACATTTTTGTTGTAAACTTTATATTTTAGCAGTTGTGTGCCCGCCACCACAAAAAACTTAGAATGTGTTTTCTTTTATTGTTCATTTTTATAGATTAACACCATTTTACAGCAATTGTAGTTTATGTCCTTCTCTGCACTGGTAATATCCGTGTACAATGTTGCAAAATCCAATGCCTTGTGAAAAAGAGTCCTTGTAATAGAGGTGTAATGGTCTAGTATATCAAATTGAATAATGCACTGTGGTTCTCAATTTTTTAAAAATTATTTAGTGTATCCCCTGTTCAGTCTGCTAGTTAAAATCAAAATTGGACATGCATTTGTTAATCTTTTAAATTAGCACTTCCCTATAAATAACCCGCTGCATTTAAACCCTTCCCTATAAATAACCAGCTACATTTAACACTTCCCTATAAATAACCAGCTACATTTAACACTTCCCTATAAATAACCAGCTGCATTTAACACTTCCCTATAAATAACCAGCTGCATTTAACACTTCCCTATAAATAACCAGCTGCATTTAACACTTCCCTATAAATAACCAGCTGTATTTAACACTTCCCTATAAATAACCAGCTGCATTTAACACTTCCCTATAAATAACCAGCTACATTTAACACTTCCCTATAAATAACCAGCTGCATTTAACTTCCCTATTGATATAATGGAATGACCTAACATCCCTTTATAGATGAAATGAACTATGGATATATTGACCCTCTCATGTGACTGAAGCAGAAGGAAAAAAGACAGGAAGAGAATTAGAAAATATGTCGAATAACTCTTATGTCACATGTATTCCCTTGTAAATAAACCCCTTTGTCTTTCACCCATAAGCCCGTGTTTCTTGCTGTATTCTTATTTAAAGTAAGAATATAACACCTATAAATAACCAGCTACAATATTTAACAAAAAACACGATGAAACTTAGTTGTATTAATAATCTAGAGAAAATAATTAAAGCAATAATAATAAACTACTAAATCGTGAATATAAAACTACTTATACATAAAATAGCCATAACAACGGTAAGGAGTGTAACTGTAGATATAAATATGTCCATTACAGGGAAAATGTTTAACTAAAAGTGTAGTCTTCTTGGATACTGTGTTTCCAGAAAATAATCCTAATCTAGAAAAATATTGCATAAATGAGACATGAACTGATTTTAAAACGAGATATAGAAACTATAAAATATCGTTCAGTAATCCAAATAGTGGTGGCTGATTATCTAAGCATGTACTATCTCTTAAAGAACATAATGTAGCATCCATATTAAAATAGAGCATCATAAAGAAAACTACATCCCCGACACAGCAGAACCCCACTTGTTTTCTTTGTCTCAATGAGAAATTAGCTATAATTAAATTTCTGATTAAAGATAAATTACTTAATTAAAGAGATGAAATAGGTGTTAACTGCAGGCATATTAAACTCTTGAGAAATATGAAAATAATTTAGAGAAACCAGCAATAACATAACTAACATGCCTTTCGAGAATCATAACATCACTGGCTAAAGATGTAGTGAGGATTATCTAAACTTCTAAATAGTGTTAGTAGAAGTTAGGGATTGGTGAAATTATGATATAAACGTCATATATACAGACAGTACATATACACTCCGACCGGCTATTTAATAAAACAACTCAAAAGAAAATACATTTTGTGAGTGTCAATTGGACCCGGGGTGCATGTGTGACACCTTCACAGGAAAAGTCTGTCAAGACCTTTTTGTCGTCGGTTGTTGTCAGCTCACCTCGATCTACTTCAAGCCTCCACATGTGTTCTACTGTGTCAAATTCTCTTCAACTCTAACTGTCGCCAATCGTAGGAAAGCCAAGTCTGTCCACAAAGTCTCTAACTATCGTAAAACTCATAAGCACACCTCAAACTAATTCTAAAATATATTGACCGATCCTTTGTTCCTTTTACCGCCACACATTGCTTAACAATCTTAGCTTTCTTTTTTGTTCTTTTGCAAACAATCGCCTAACACTTCGTTGTATTCTGATGCCGTTGAAATAATTATCCCATTCTTCACATACGACTAAAAACAGGATGTAAGCTGCCAGGAGTTTAAGATTCCAAAGTGGCATGCATGGGAATGGATAAGTGGAAGATCCAAACGGAAGCAGAAAAAAAAACAGAAGATCGCATAGCAAGCTTGAGGGTGGACATGATTTGGGATGAAGCCATTTATTTCTC